>NW_022630150.1:5770846-5830846 GCF_010909765.2 Amblyraja radiata | reverse complement strand
TGTGGGCGCGAGTGTGAGCGCGCGAGTGTGAGCGCACCACTAACCCTGCCTCTCCCTGCAGCGTACCACTGTAAGTGTGTGGACACGTGGGTGTGAGCGTGTGTGAGCGTGGGTGTGGGTGTGGGCGCGAGTGTGAGCGCGCGAGTGTGAGCACCACTAACCCTGCCTCTCCCTGCAGCGTACCACTGTAAGTGTGTGGACACGTGGCTGTGAGGGTGGGTGTGAGCGGGCGAGTGTGGGCGCGAGTGTGAGCGGGCGAGTGTGAGCCTGCCACTAACCCTGCCTCTCCCTGCAGCGTACCACTGTAAGTGTGTGGACTCGTGGCTGTGAGCGTGTGTGAGCGTGGGTGTGAGCGTGGGTGTGGGCGCGAGTGTGAGCACCACTAACCCTGCCTCTCCCTGCAGCGTACCACTGTAAGTGTGTGGACACGTGGGTGTGAGCGTGGGTGTGGGCGCGAGTGTGAGCGGGCGAGTGTGAGCGCACCACTAACCCTGCCTCTCCCTGCAGCGTACCACTGTAAGTGTGTGGACACGTGGGTGTGAGCGTGTGTGAGCGCGCGAGTGTGAGCGCACCACTAACCCTGCCTCTCCCTGCAGCGTACCACTGTAAGTGTGTGGACACGTGGGTGTGAGCGTGTGTGAGCGTGGGTGTGGGCGCGAGTGTGAGCGGGCGAGTGTGAGCGCACCACTAACCCAGCCTCTCCCTGCAGCGTACCACTGTAAGTGTGTGGACACGTGGGTGTGAGCGTGTGTGAGCGTGGGTGTGGGCGCGAGTGTGAGCGCGCGAGTGTGAGCCTGCCACTAACCCTGCCTCTCCCTGCAGCGTACCACTGTAAGTGTGTGGACTCGTGGCTGTGAGCGGGTGTGAGCGTGGGTGTGGGCGCGGGTGTGGGCGCGAGTGTGAGCCTGCCACTAACCCTGCCTCTCCCTGCAGCGTACCACTGTAAGTGTGTGGACACGTGGCTGACACAGACACACAAGACGTGCCCAGTGTGTAAGCAGAGGGTCCTGCGTTCTGCGGCCGACTCAGACTCTGAGACAGAGACGGCAGGAGAGGAGAACGATGAGAGAGAATCTGAACGCACGCCCCTTCTGCAGGCCTCCTCGTCCTCAGGCCCACACTCCTTTGGCACCATTGGCTTGCCGCATCACGGCACCCAGGGTCTGTCGCAGTCCGGCAGCTCGTGTGGCTGCACGGGGGCTACCACCGGCGGCAGCCCGGCACCAGAGAACAACAGCACGTCATCGGGCTCCGACTCTGGCCTCTCGTCTGCCCATGTTTACACCGTTTAAACAGCCCTCACCCTTGCCCCGTGACACTACACGGCAGCTGCCTGCCATCTAACTGTTGTTTCCAGCTCCTTCTAAAAGAAATACATGTGTGTGTATATTGTTGGTGCGCTGCCCTTTAACCTGGAGTTAGTCGCCCCCCACCCCCACCCCCTCCTCAATGCCAACACCACAAAAGCCCCCACCCTAGTGGCAAACGGACATGGGGTGGGAGGGGAGCCAGCACCACCATTCAATGTGATCACGGCTGATCATCCCCAATCAGTTCCCCGTTCCTGCTTTCTCCCCCATATCCCCTGATTCCTTTAGCCCCAAGAGATAAATCTAACTCTCTCTTGAATACATCCAGTGAATCGGCCTCCACTGCCTTCTGTGGCAGAGAATTCCACAGATTCACAACTCTCTGGGTGGAAAAGCTTTTCCTCATCTCAGTCCTAAATGGCCGACCCCTTATTCTGAAACTGTGTGACCCCTGGTTCTGGACTCTTCCCCCCAACATCGGGGAACATGTTTCCGGCATCTAGCCTGTCCAATCCTACAAGCACACTTGATGAATAGAGACCCAGCCCTCCATCCCACACAGCAGGTGTGGAACACAATGTAGAGGCCTCTGCATCTGGGGGTCAGTCAGTCTGTTGCAAGACTCCCCTCTCTAGTCTTGGCCACCGATTTAACCTACAAACCAGCACGTCTTTGGAGTGTGGGAGGAAACCGGAGCGCCCGGAGAAAACCCACACAGGTCACAGGGAGAACGTGCAAACTCCGTACAGACAGCGCCCGTAGTCTGGATCGAACCCGGGTCTCTGGCGCTGTGAGGCAGCAGCTCTACCCGCTGCACCACCGTGTCTGAAGAGAAAATGTAGGGGCCTTCCTGAAAGGGGAGCATTAGCAACAGGTGCCAGGGTCCACCCCAGCTTCACAGGCGTATCAGCCTCCTGCCCTACACAAGTCATTCTCATCAACTCGGTTTCTTCCCCTTTAACCATGGACTTGTCACTGCCACCATCATTGTACGTGGCGGTGGTGCAGCGGGTAGAGCTGCTGCCTCGCAGCGCCAGAGACCCGGGATCCATCCTGACCTCGGTGCTGTCTGTACGGAGTTTGCACGTTCTGCCTGGGGCCGCGTGGGTTTTCTCCGTGTGCTCAGGACTCCTCCCACATCCCAAAGTACCACAGGCTTGTATGTTAATTGTAAGTTGTCCCTAGTGTGTGTAGGATAGTGCTAGTGTGATGGCTGGTCGGTGTGGACTCACTCGGGCCAGGGTACGCCCAAAGTAAACTTGGATTCCAAACATTTGATAAGATTTGAAGGGAGTGAAGCTCGTGCAGTAATCAGTCTCCGCTTATCCATTGCACCAGCTGTCCCCAATGATCTAACAGCAAATATCATTCAGATTGTCGAACAGGACCTGACTCATAATGTGGCTGCTTCCCTGACTGTGTGTAGCAAGTTCTCAATCTTATCCACGTGAGTATTTACTGTGGCCACGAGTCACTGGGCTCGATCGAAGCTCAGTCTGAAAACACTCACTTTTTTTAGTTGGACAAAAATGCTGGAGAAACTCAGCGGGTGAGGCAGCATCTGTGGAGTGAAGGAACAGGTGACGTCTCGATCCATAGATGCTGCCTCACCCAGCTGAGTTTCTCCAGCATTTTTGTCGGCCTTCGATTTTTCCAGCATCAGCAGTTCTTTTTTTTAACTTTTTTTTGTTCCATCTATTGAAATCTTAGCGTTACTGAGCTTCAGCTCTGAACATAGCCGAACGTGTTCAGTCCTGTCCAAATCCAGGTATGCAGGTATGATAAACCTTGTCAGACTCTGCTGTTTGCATCTGGCCTGCACAAGCCGTAGAATTAAACAGCTGCCACACTTGTGGAACATTGTGCAATGGTAAACAGGCCTGTGCCAGGAGCTCCTGGTATAAGACGTTGGGAGTTAACTGTGGAAATGTAACTAACACAGTCTTGCGCTGATAAAACATAGAAACTAGGAATGGCAGATGCAGGTTTACACCAAAGCACAGAATGCTGGAGTAACTCAGCGGGTCAGGCAGCATCTGTGGAGAACATGGATAGGTGACGTTTCACAGAGTGCTGGAGTAACTCAGCGGGTCAGGCAGCATCTGTGGAGAACATGGATAGGTGACGTTTCACAGAGTGCTGGAGTAACTCAGCGGGTCAGACATGCAGCATCTGTGGAGAACATGGATAGGTGACGTTTCAGTTGCTGACCCGCTGAGTTACACCGGCACTGTCCTTTTATTGCTGATATACATGTCTGTTGCATAGAAGATTGTTATGGGTGCAGAGTGGATCCATTCGCTCCTTGACCTAACCTCCTGGGCAAGGCCTTCAGTTTATACTCTCTGTAAACCAGAGGCTCTCTGGGTTTGACTGAGGAACCTGTGACCACTGGCCTTGCCTTTGTAGAATATCACAGCCCCCAAGGTAGGAATCGGCAAAGGGTGCAGCGGGTAGAACCACTGCCTCACAGCGCTAGAGACCCGGTTCGATCCTGGCCTTGTGTCTGTGTGTGTGGAGTTTGCACGTTCTCCCCGTGACCACGTGCAGTTTCCACCCACATTCCCAAAAGTGGGTTAACATAGAATGGGGTGGTCTCGGTGGGCCGAAGGGCCTGTTTCTCCCAACTAAATGTACTGCTTCCCCAGAGCTGGCTCAGCCCATTTATACCCGATCACCCATCTTCAAGTGAGAACGGCCTGTGTTCAGTTTGGAAGCACTGTTGATGGTGGCAGTTCCATGTGTGGAGGAGGCCAGGTGGATCCACCGAGGCCGACAGCTAATGTCCCTGGAACCTCCTGTCGACGTCTCTCATTACATCCACCTGAGAATAATGTGCTGAATAGCTCTGGACTCTGCCTAACAATCTCTGCAAGATCATTTTATGTAAATTTAGATGTATGCAATAAAATAGTTTGATAATTTCCATTTTCTATCATGTAATTTTTAAGAAATCTTTTAACTTCAAATATGATTTCAATAAAAGAAAGGGTCATTTAATTAAAGTCTCATTGGGTGTCTGTTTCCCACACATGTTCATCAGAGCCTAAGCTACACGCAGACTTTGTGCAGGAGGATGAGGGGGAATCTTATAGAGGTGTGTAAAATCATGAGAGGAATAGATATACTCTTCATCTCCCCAACTCCCACAGATGTGTTGGAGAAAGCATTTTATTGGGATGTATCACAACATAGTTTGGGAACAGCTTCATGCAAGACCACAAGAGATTGCAGAGTTGCAGACATCATGCAAGCTAACCTCCCTTCCATACTTAATACTGCCTCGGCAAGGCCAGCAGCATCAACAAGGACCAGTCTCACTCGGTCACTCCTTCTCCCCTCGGGCAAGAGGTACAGAAGAGGGCCGACTAGGAAAAGGGGAGATGCAGCGAGACCTGGATGTCATGGTACACCAGTCATTGAAAGTAGGCATGCAGGTGCAGCAGGCAGTGAAGAAAGCGAATGGTATGTTAGCTTTCATAGCAAAAGGATTTGAGTATAGGAGCAGGGAGGTTCTACTGCAGTTGTACAGGGTCTTGGTGAGACCACACCTGGAGTATTGCGTACAGTTTTGGTCTCCAAATCTGAGGAAGGACATTATTGCCATAGAGGGAGTGCAGAGAAGGTTCACCAGACTGATTCCTGGGATGTCAGGACTGTCTTATGAAGAAAGACTGGATAGACTTGGTTTATACTCTCTAGAATTTAGGAGATTGAGAGGGGATCTTATAGAAACTTACAAAATTCTTAAGGGGTTGGACAGGCTAGATGCAGGAAGATTGCTCCCGATGTTGGGGAAGTTCAGGACAAGGGGTCACACCTTAAGGGTAAGGGGGAAATCCTTTAAAACCGAGATGAGAAGAACTTTTTTCACACAGAGAGTGGTGAATCTCTGGAACTCTCTGCCACAGAGGGTAGTCGAGGCCAGTTCATTGGCTATATTCAAGAGGCAGTTAGATGTGGCCCTTGTGGCGAAGGGGATTAGAGG
The DNA here is from genome assembly GCF_010909765.2 of Amblyraja radiata. Classification (NCBI taxonomy): domain Eukaryota; kingdom Metazoa; phylum Chordata; class Chondrichthyes; order Rajiformes; family Rajidae; genus Amblyraja; species Amblyraja radiata. The sequence continues at coordinate 5,825,548 of NW_022630150.1, read as the reverse complement.
GTATGGAGAGAAGGCAGGTACAGGATACTGAGTTGGATGATCATCCATGATCATATTGAATGGCGGTGCAGGCTCGAAGGGCCGAATGGCCTACTCCTGCACCTAATTTCTATGTTTTCTAAGTGTGAAAACAAACGCACACACACCTCCAGATTCAGGGACAGTTTCTTCCCGGCTGTTATCAGGCAACTGAACCGTCTTCTCACCAACTAGAGAGCGGTCCTGACCTCCCATCTACTGATCTGCACACTATGATGGCCTGATTGTAGTCATGGATAGTCTTTCTGTTGTGTGGTTAGCATGCGACAAATGGTCTTTCCCACGGTACATGTGACAATAAACTAAATGCACGAGTTTCTAAAAATCAGTGGTGATTTCTGCAGCTAACCAAGACCTTGTGTGGAATGTTGGTGCCTCGAAGCCTGAGAGCCGCAAGCAAGTGTCGGTGCGATGAACATATGAGACAAAAATTAAAACAGTGTTGGAAAGGGCAATAGAGATTTATTGACACCTGCCACACTTGGCAACGCAAGCTTGACTTGTGCTTATTATTACATTTGCAATCAGTTTGAACAGTCCAGGAATCATTCAAGATTGACAGTGCATTAAAGCTTCACCAGATTTTGCTTTCAATTTCAGTGTATGTATAAAAAGGGTCTCTGCAGTGGGCAAGCTCAGAGCGGTACAAAAGAGAATGGTCAGTCTGATGCAAAGACGTCACATTTTGACACTGACTAGGTGATCAACAATGCATGATACATGTTCGATTAAAGCAGTCTTAACCTGCGGCTTGTTCCCTTCCAAAATGATTATTGCTGAAAGAGAAGAAAGACCGTAAGCAGCAATAGACAGCACCCACCATTCTAGTAAGCAATGTCACCAGAACATATTGTAGTCAAGTCATTCAGCCCACACCGACTAAGTTGCCCCATCTACGCTAGTGTGTTTCCCATATCCCATTCCTACTCATACACCTTGTCTTATAGTACCTGCCTCCACTGAAGCTCGTTCCATACACCCACCACCACGCAAGAAACAGTTGCCCCCTAGGACAGATTGGGCAAATGGTTACCAACACCAGGTTTAGATTCAGCTTTATATTTAGTGTCAGATGTCCAAATATCTCCTTATTCCACATGACTTCACCCCATGTACAAACATAGATGCCCGCTACACCTCTCCCCTCATGAGTGCTCTGGTTTCCTCCCACATCCCAAAGATGTGCAGGTTCGTAGGTTAATCGGCTTATGTAGTGTGTCGGACAGTGCTAGCGTATGGCGTGGATGCGGACTCGGTGGGCCAAAGGGCCTGCTTCGCCACTGTGCTAAAGACAAGGTCAGCATTGGGTCAGTCGAGTTTCCATGCCCTGTAACCAGGAACTAGGCTGGAGATCAGTTGAGTCAGTTTAGTTTATTGTCACGTGTACCAAGGTACAGTGAAAAGCTTTTGTTGTGTGCTAACCAGTCAGCGGAAAGACAATACATGATTACAATTGAGCCGTCCACAGTGTACAGATACAAGATGAAGGGAATAATGTTTAGTGCAAGATAAAGTCCAGTAATGTCCAATTAAAGATAGTCCGAGGGTCTCCACTGAGGTAGATGGGAGGTCAGGACCGCTCTCTAGTTGGTGAGAGGACGGTTCAGTTGCCTGATAACAGCCGGGAAGAAACTCCCTGAATCTGGAGGTGTGTGTGCGTTCGTTTTCACACTTCTATACCTCTTGCCCAATAGGAGAGGGGAGAAGAGGGAGTGACCGGGGGGTGAGACTGGTCCTTGATGATGCTGCTGGCCTTGTGGAGGCAGCGTGAGGTGTAGATGGAGGCAATGGATGGAAGGGAGGTTGTTTTGTGCGATGTGACCCGGGTGAGATCCTGACTATGAGGGCTGTCTGTGTGGAGTTTGTACGTTCACCGCTTGACTTGCATGGGTTTTCTCCGGGTAGGAGGCCCTACGAGCCAGCACCAAGGTTACCTGGCTTCTATAAATTGTCCCTGGTGTGTAGGATAGTGCTAGTATACAGAGACACTACGGGCCGAAGGGCCTGTTTCCATTCAGCATCTACAAACTAAACAGATTCTTCTTTGTATTAGCAGTAGATGGGGCATGTTGGTCGGGGTGGGACTAGTGTAGATGGGGCATGTTGGTCGGGGTGGGACTAGTGTAGATGGGGCATGTTGGTCGATGTGGGACTAGTGTAGATGGGGCATGTTGGTCGGGGTGGGACTAGTGTAGATGGGGCATGTTGGTCGGGGTGGGACTAGTGTAGATGGGGCATGTTGGTCGGGGTGGGACTAGTGTAGATGGGGCATGTTGGTCGGGGTGGGACTAGTGTAGATGGGGCATGTTGGTCGGGGTGGGACTAGTGTAGATGGGGCATGTTGGGCTATAAACATAGAACCAGTGTGAATAAGATGCAACTCACAAGAGTGGATCAGCAAACTCGCTCCACTGTTGAATCTCTACTCTGGCAGCTCTTCTTAATCTGTCTGTACAGTGACTGGATACACGCAACAAAAGCTCGGTACACGTGACAATAACCGTAAACTCAAAACAGGTGATTGACGGTTGGCACGGACCTGGTGGGCACCTCTCCCCCACCCCCATCAATGCTCTCAGCATTTAGTGTGGAACTCACCTGATGCACTTTTGCCAATCACTACATTACACTTCTGCTCCTCGATTTCCGATTTTCCTTTTATAATCAAGAAGCCGCCCTCGTTTAACAGCTCATCTATTATTATGGTATATCTCTTTTTCCCCAAATGCAACCCGTTCATTTGCAGCTTTTGTCGGTCCTCACTCAGAATAGTTTTAACTTGATCTTGCTGTAACACAAAAACAAGCAGCCAATAGTCACAACGGGATATATTTTAAATTAGATACAGCACGGAAACAGGCCCTTCAGCCCTTCAGCCCACGTCGACCAGCAAACCCCGCCCATTAACACTATCCCACACACACTAGGGATCATTTACATTTATACCAAGTCAATTAACCTACAAACCTGTACGTCTTTGGAGTGTGGAAGGAAAGCAGAGAAAAGCCACGCAGGTCACGGGGAGACGGCACAGACAAGCACCCGTGGTCAGGATGGAGAGGCAGCAACTCTACCACTGCACTACTGTAGACTGCCACAGCCATCGCTGCCTAACGTTGTCACCAAATAGTCCCGCTGAGCAGCAAATGCAGTCTCTGGCTTAACAGCGGAAACAGACCACACCTTATCCCCTCTACTCGTACACCAGCCCTCTGCACCACGCCACCACAGGTTTACACAATAGACAACAGGTGCAGCAGTAGGCCATTCGGCCCTTCGAGTCAGCACCGCCATTCAATGTGATCATGGCTGATCATCCCCAATCAGTACCCCGTTCCTGCCTTCTCCCCATATCCCCTGACTCCGCTATCTTTAAGAGCCCTATCTAGCTCTCTCTTGAAAGTATCCAGAGAACCGACCTCAAAGGCAGAGAATTCCACAGACTCACAACTCTGTGTGAAAAAGTGTTTCCACATCTCCATTCTAAATGGCTTACCCCTTATTCTTAAACTGTGTGGCCCCTGGTTCTGGACTCCCCCAACATCGGGAACATATCTCCTGCCTCTAGCGTGTCTAAACCCTTAATAATCTTATATGTTTCAATAAGATCTCCCCTCATCCTTTTAAACTCCAGAGTGTACAAGCCCAGTCGCCCCATTCTTTCAGCATACGACAGTCCCGCCATCCCGGGAATTAACCTGGTGAACCTACGCTGGGCTCCCTCAATAGCAAGAATGTCCTTCCTCAAGTTTGGAGACCAAAACTGCACACAATACTCCAGGTGTGGTCTCACCAGGGCCCTGTACAACTGCAGGAGGACCTTTAGAGGATTAGTTTGGCCCTTCCGCCCATTGAGTCCATGCTGACCACTGATCTCCCCACATGAGGGGCAATATACAGAAGCCAATTAACTTAGGACCTGCACGTCTTTGGAATGTGGAAGAAAACCCACGCGGCCACAGGAACATGCTAACTCCACACAGACAGCAGCCGTGGTAAGGATCGGTGCACCGCTCGCATCCGCCAACAGCAACAGAGACTCTTTCACGCTAACCCATCCCAGAAAGACACAGCAAAGTTCCACGTCATCTTTTTTCAAGTACCTGTACTTGCAAATTTCATGTAAAACCCACAGCTCCGCCCGCAGCCATTTGTTGATGCGGAGTTTCACTGTTCTGTCTGGGACATATGAGAAAGCCCACCTCCACCTCCCGTTCACCACACTCCGACCAATGTCCCCTTCATACCCACGCCATCACTCACCTTGACAGGAGAGAACAGTGCGTCACCAAATACACACACCTCGCATCACTCACACACCCAACATTCATTCCCACTTTAGTCATCGTTACAACAGAGGGCAGCGGGTAGAGCTGCTGCCTTACAGAGCCAGATGCCTGGATTCAATCCTGACTACAGATTCTGTCTGCACAGAGTTTGCACGTTCTCCCTGTGACCACGTGGGTTTTCTCCAGGTGCTCCGGTTTCCTCCCACATTCCAAAGATGTTGAGGTTTAGAAGATTGAGGGGGGGGATCTTATAGAAACTTACAAAATTCATAAGGGGTTGGACAGGCTAGATGCAGGAAGATTGTTACCGATGTTGGGGAAGTCCAGGACAAGGGTCACAGTTTAAGGATAAAGGGGAAATCTTTTAGGACCAACATGAGGAAAACATTTTTCACACAGAGAGTGGTGAATCTGTGGAATTCTCTGCCACAGAAGGTAGTTGAGGTCAGTTCATTGATTATATTTAAGTTAGATGTGGCCCTTGCGGCTTAAGGGATCAGGGGGTATGGAGAGAAGGCAGGTACAGGATACTGAGTTGGATGATCAGCCATGATCATATTGAATGGCAGTGCAGGCTGGAAGGGCCGAATGGCCTCTACTCCTGCACCTATTTACTATGTTTCTAATATGAGCGATCGCTGGTCAGCGTGGACTCGGTGGGATTCTGCGTTGTATCTCTAAACTAAAGAATAACTAGCAAATCACAGTACACATTTCATCATCCTGGCCAATACACAATCAATTCTGATCTCCAGCTGGTCTTCAGGCCTGTAATTAAAATATTCCAGCCTTGCTTGGCACAGAGAACGAGCAGAGGCACACCAAGAGAAGGGGGAAATGTTACAAGTGCCCACACCGACAGCCAGATGTTTACCCAGTGATTCTGTGAACAAATCTGGCTGGGAATGTGATCATATGACCAGCTGCCACACCTTGACCTGAAACACGGCAGCAGTCCAGGTCATGGGACGGGCTGCCGACGGTCAAACAATCGACCGTGAACAACATCAAGAGGCAAAGAAAACAATCCTTTAGCTTTGCCTTCAACAAACCCCAAACCAGTTTGATAAAATGCAGAGAGAAACTGAGGCAAGAGTTTCCACCAAATATCTCATGGTCTCACAATGACGAATTAAGTAACCAGGGATACTTCCCTTCTCCACACGCCCTCATTGTTAAGCTGCCCTGCAACTTCTAAACCTTCACCACAAAATGTCCGTTAATGTTGCAAGCAGTCCCTTCACATGTGTGTGTGCAACATCCACATATGTGAGGTGTTGCAGTTTGATACGTCCAAGCAGGGCAGGACTTGCACAGTACATGTTGGGGCCTTGGTGAGCGTTTGGATATGCCAAGACCACAAATGGCTCGGCACAGCCAAAGGGCCTGTTACATCGAACAATACAACATAGAGACAGGCCCTTCGTCCCACGCTTCTGTACTGCAGCAAGTTTATCCAGCCTCTCCTGGGGGGAAATGTACCTACATTTTTCCCACCCAGGGGGTAAATTTGTTGATTATGGATTTGTTAAAAACGGTATTTCAAAATGTCACGGTATTTCAAAGTGTAAACTCAAATACTGAATCAAGCAGGGTTGGGGTAAACGGGACCAAAAAGGTTGTGAACCACTGCTGTAGATGAAGCCCTCGAATCCAGGTATCATAGAAAATAGGTGCAGGAGGAGGCCATTCGGCCCTGCACCGCCATTCAATATGATCATGGCTGATCATCCAACTCAGTATCCCGTACCTGCCTTCTCTCCATACCCCCTGATCCCTTTAGCCACAAGGGCCACATCTAACTCCCTCTTAAATATAGCCAATGAACTGTGGCCTCAACTACCTTCTGTGGCAGAGAGTTCCAGAGATTCACCGCTCTCTGTGGAGGGGGGGGGTATCATTCCCGTTTGAAGGGTCCAGATATGAACCCATCCATTTTCTCCAGAGGTGCTGCCCGACCCGCTGAGTAACCCTGGTAAACCAGATCTACACCTACTCCAAAGGCCCCACCCACACTTTTGCGATTTAGTGCAAAGCTTTAGTAAGCTGCAGATAAAAGGTTCAAGCAACTGCAAGAGAAGATGAGAAACAACTGCAGGCATTGTTGTCACATGTTGTCAGAGCTCTCCGTGCCCCCTACCCTACCTCACCCCTCCCCCCCATATCCTAACAACCACACCTCCCCAGGCCCTCTGGCCCATAACCACGAGACACCAGACCACTTGGCCTCCTCCATCTCCCCCCTCCCCAGGCCGCCCCCCACCTTCTGGCACAACTCCAGGGTGATTCAGGGGGACACACACACAGTGGGGGGGGTGAGTGATGGGGTCAGTGGGGGGGTGGGCACACACACGGTGGGGGAGAGTGAGGGCAAGTTCAGGGGGGGACAGACACAGTGGGGGGGGGGGGAACACACGCACACACACAGTGGGGTTGGAATGGGGGGGGGGGAGTGAGGGTGAGTTCAGGGGGGGGGGTGGCACACACACACACAGCGGGGGGTGGGGAGTGAGGGCGAGTTCAGGGGGGGGACAGACAGGGGGGGGTTGAGGGCGAGTTCAAGGGGGGGACAGACACAGTGGGGGGGGGGAGTGAGGGTGAGTTCAGGGGGGGACACACACAGTGGGTGGGGGGTGAGTGGTGGGTCAGTGGGGGGGGGTGGCACACACCGTGGGGGGGGGATGTGATGGGGTCAGTGGGGGGGGGAACACACACACACAAGTGGGGGGGGGGTGAGTGATGGGGTGGACACACACAGGGGGGGGTGAGTGATGGGGTCAGTGGGGGGGGGTGGACACACACAGGGGGGGTGAGTGATTGGTCAGTGGGGGGGGCCACAACACACAGTGGGGGTCGGTTGGGGGGGGGGTGAGTGATGGGGTCAGTGGGGGGGGCACACACACAGTGGGGGGACACACACACACAGTGGGGGGGTGAGTGGTGGGTCAGTGGGGGGGGGGAACACACACACACAGTGGGGGGGGGGTGAGGGGGGGACACACACAGTGGGTGGGGTGAGTGATGGGGTCAGTGGGGGGGGGGAACACACACACAGTGGGGGGGGGGTGAGTGGATGGGGGGACACACACAGGGGGGGGTGAGTGATGGGGTCAGTGGTGGGGGAGACACCACACACAGTGGGGGGAGTGATGGGGGGGAACCCACACACGCCGTGGGGGGGGTGAGTTGACGGGTCAGTGGGGGGAAACCACAGTGGGGGGGGGGGTGAGTGTGGTGGGTGAGTGGGGGGTGGCCACACACACAGTTGGGGGGGGGTGTGAGTGACGGGGTCAGTGGGGGAACACACAGTGGGGGGGGGGGTGAGTGGTGGGGTGAGTGGGGGGGGACACACCACACCGTGGGGGGGGGGGGGTGAGTGGTGGTGGTGAGTGGGGGGTGACACACACACACAGTGGGGGGGGGGGGGTGAGTGACGGGTCAGTGGGGGAACACACAGTGGGGGGGGGTGAGTGACGGGGTTCAATTGGGGGGAACACACAGTGGGGGGGGGTGAGTGACGGGGTCAGTGGGGGGGGGGAACACACACACAGTGGGGGGGGGTGAGTGACGGGGTCAGTGGGGGGGGGAACACACACACAGGGGGGGGGGGGGGGTGAGTGACGGGGTCAGGGGTCAGGGGTCAGGCGCTCACGGTGATGGTGGCGAAGTTGCCGCTGTGGCAGGAGGCCCAGATGGAGAAGGGGTTGTGGCCGATGATGGCCGCGTCCTGCGAGTCGTCACCGGCCATCATTGTACCGATGAAGTCATCCCAACTCATGGCGGCGACTGGACGGCGACGTGGGAGCGGGTTAGACGGCGACTAGACGGCGACTAACACACGACGAACACACGACACGACTCGGCTCCAGGGCGGCGACTCCCGACTGGCGGCTCCGGGCGCGGCCGCGCCCTTTTATAGCGGCGCCTCACCACCCGCCGTATCCGTGCGCCGCCCCCCCCCTCCCCCCAAACCCCTCCCCCAAACCCCACCCCCACACACAACACCCCCCCCACACAACCAACCCCCACCACAGCACCCCCCCCCCACCCCTCCCCCTCAACCCTCCCCCTCACCCTCCCCTCCCGCCAGCGCACTATTTCCCCACCGTGACTCGCACACTCTGCGTTGGGGGGAAAACAGCCGCGGACAACTTTTTTTCGCTGAAAAGTTCATGTTGGATTTCGCCTTAAAAGGGAATTTGAGTTTTTTTAAACTTCCTGCCTGCAACTTATAGAGTGCAAATTGTGTAAAAAGAAGAAATAAATTTGGGGGGGGGGGGGGGGGGGTGGTGGTGGTGGTGCAGTGATAATAATAATGAAACCGTTGGTCAATACAGCTAACATGAGGAAGAGACACTCAAACGCTGCTGTCTCCACGACTCACTCTGACAATTAAGTCTCCTCCTGACAATTAGAATGTTTTGTTCACTCAACCGATTGGCATTTTTTAAAGATGTCTGATGGGGAGGGGGGGGGGGGGGGGGGGGTGCTGTCGTTCAGACTTCGAGAGGTTTAGCTGCTGAAAACCAAAGCAGATCTGCTCTAAGATCTTTGCTGAAACTGTGCATGGGGGTGGGGTAGGGAGAGGCTAAACCGGGGAACTATACAAACAAGGAACTGCAGATGCTGCTTAACAGCCAAAAGGGATTATTAAAAAAAGGTGTTGGCCTTTTTCCACCATTTTGTTGTCCCTTTAAGAAAATGATGGGTTGGGTAGATTAGGGAGTAGAGTGGGGGTGGGGGTAGTGAATAGAATATATAGAGGATAGGGGAGAGAGAGTGTGTTGGGTGGGATTATAATAATAATCCCACCAGAGATATAGAGATACAGTGCCATTCTGAAAGTATTCAGACCCCTTCACTTTTTTCCACGTTTTGGTTCATTACAGCCTTATTCTAAAATGGATAAATTCATCTTTTTGTTTATCATCAATCTAACACACAATACCCCATAATAAAAAAAGCAAAAGCAGGTGTTTAGAACATTTTGCAGTGATTAAAAAGAAATAAGGCTGAAGTAACAAAATGCTGAAAAAGTGAAGGGGTCTGAATATTTTCTGAATGCACTGTCTACAGCATGTAAGTAAATAGGCCATTCAGCCCAACATGTCCCTGCTGAGTTAGCATGAACTCAGTGGGCCGAAGGGCCTAATTCTGTGCTGTGTCTCTTAACTACAACTAAAGTTGCCTCGAAGATCCGCTCGAAACGTCACCCATTCCTTCTCTCCAGAGATGCTGCCTGCCCCGCTGAGTTACTCCAGCATTTAGTGTCTACCTGGGGCGAGACTGGTCCTTGATTATGCTGCTGGCCTTGCCAAGGCAGAGTGAAGTGTAGATGGAGCCAATGGGAGGGAGGTAAGGTTGGCGTGATGATCGGGGCAGCATCCACAATTCGCTGCAGTTTCTTGTGGTCTTGGATGGAGCTGTTCCCAAACCAGGATGTTTACACATCACTTTAGAAACATTACTGACAAAGATTCAAATATATAACGGTAACAGAACTGAAGTCACATGCAGCACCACAAATGAAGGGACTGGTTGTTGGTTACCAGATGGAACAACAGTTAGATAGTGTTTGTAATGAGGTCAAATGACCCATGGTACTGAGAAACATCAGGGCTGGTGATGATAGAAACATAGAAAATAGGTGCAGGAGTAGGCCATTCGGCCCTTCCAGCCTGCACCGCCATTCATATCATCAGGCTGATCATCCAACTCAGTATCCTGTACCTGCCTTCGTCTCCATTACCCCCTGATCTCTTTAGCAACAAGGGCCACATCTAACTCCCTCTTAAATATAGCCAATGAACTGGCCTCAACTACCTTCTGTGGCAGAGAGTTCCAGAGATTCACCACTCTGTGTGAAAAAAGTTTTTCTCATCTCGGTCCTAAAGGATTCCCTCTTCCTAAGTTGTGACCCCTTGTCCTGGACTTCCCCCAACATCGGGAACAATCTCCTGCATCTAGCCTGTCCACCTCTTAAGAATTTTGTAAGTTTCTATAAGATCCCTCCTCAATCTCCTAAATTCTAGCGAGTACAAGCCGAGTCTATCCAATCTTTCTTCATATGAAAGTCCTGCCATCCCAGGAATCAGTCTGGTGAACCTTCTCTACACTCCCTCTATGGCAATAATGTCCTTCCTCAGATTTGGAGACCAAAACTGTACGCAATACTCCAGGTGTGGTCTCACCAAGACCCTGTACAACTGCAGTAGAACCTCCCTGCTCCTATACCCAAATCCAAAAAATGATGACCCAGCTAAGATCAAGGCCAAGACACATCAAGCGGCGGCACAGAGGTAAGTTGCTGCCTCACAGCGCCAGAGACCCGGGTTCGATCCAGACTATGGGTGCAGTCTGTACGGAGTTTGCACGTTCTCCCTGTGACCGCGTGGATTTTCTCCGGGTGCTCCGGTTTCCTCCCACACTCTGAAAACCTCACAGGTTTGTAGATTAATTGTGTAGGATTGTGCAAGGGTAGCGGGTGATCTCTGCTCAAGGTGAGCTCGGTGGGCCAAAGGGCCCTGTTTCCACTACCACACACAAGAGGCAACAAGACAGACACCATTGTATGCAGATGTCGAGCTGAACAATTTCTAATCTTGTAATGTGGACTTAATAAGAAGAAGCTACCAAAGCAAATCTGTTACTGGAAGTTCACTTTTCTTTTACTCTAATTTAATTTAAAGATACAGTGTGAACACAGGCCCTTCGGCCCACCGAGTCTGTGCTACCCAGCGATCACCCTGAACACTAGCACTATCCTACACACTAGGGACAATTTACAGAAGCCAATTAACCTACAAACCTGCACATCTTCGTAAACCCTCGCACCCAGAGAAAACCCACGCGGTCACAGGGAGAACGTACAAACTCCACAGAGACAGCACCCGTTGTCAGGATCGATCCCGGGTCTGTGGTGCTGTGAGGCAGTGGCTCAACGCTCTGTGCCACCAATGGTGGAAGTAGGGGTAGGGGGGGCTGGTCTTGGTCAAGGGGCCACTCTGGGGACTGAGGGGCAGGGTCCAGTGGCACAGGTGACCCCAGATCTTGAGATGGAGAGACTTGGGAATGGGCCTGGGGTTTGGGAGCAGAGGGGAGAGGCAGTGTGCGGTGCCCCTCAGTCTATGGAAGGGTGAGGAATGCCGACATGTCCGGGGTTGTTCAGTCAGAGGCAGCTGCAGAGCAGGGGAGGGCTGTCGTTGAGTAACACTGCCTCAGGCTGGGCCGAGCCCCAGCATGTCCACGGATGCAACAGGAAGCATTAGGCTGCAGGAATGCACTGTGTGGCATAAGCCTCTCGTAAGGGCATGCCCAGGCTGTGACTGCTTTATTGCAGCGAGCTCACCTCCCCCTACCCACCCACCCCCCCCCCCCCCCCCCCCCCCCTGACAACCACCACTGCACACTCCCCCTGAACCTTACCACATGCAAACTCCCCCTGCACTCTGCCCCTGGATTCTGCACAGTACTGTATTCTATGTACAATAGTGCACAAAAATGCTGGAGAAAATCAGCGGGTGCAGCAGCATCTATGGAGCGAAGGAGATAGGTAACGTTTCGGGCCGAAACCCTTCTTCAGACTGATATATACAATGCTGTGTTGTGTAATCCTGCTATAGAAATTCACCACTGCTCTGTGTGAAAAAACAGCCCCACATATCTCCATTAAACTTCCCCACTCTCGCGGTACAGATCTGCCCTCTGGTGTTCGATACGAGAGAACTTCATTTATCCCAGGAGGGAAATTGGTCTGCCAACAGCCATAAAAACACAAAATACATGAAACATGAGATTAAAGTGACGAGTGGAAAGGATTGGGGATGTGCAGAGATTGGGGAGGGGGGAGGGAGGGGAGTCAGTTTCAGTCTACCCCATCACAGAAGGGGGAGGGGTTGTACAGTTTGATAGCCACAGGAAATAATGATAGAAACATAGACAATAGGTGCAGGTAAGACCATTCGGCCCTTCGAGCCTGCACCATTCGCCATTCAATATGATCATGGCTGATCATCCAACTCAGTATCCTGTACCTGCCTTCTCTCCATACCCCCTGATACCTTTAGCCACAAAGGCCACATCTAACTCCCTCTTAAATATAGCCAATGAACTGGCCTCAACTACCTTCTGTGGCAGAGAATTCCACAGATTCACCACCCTGTGTGAAAAATGTTTTTCACACAGATCTCCTGTGGCGTTCTGTGCTGCATCTTGGTGGAACCAGTCTGTTGCTGAAGGTGTTCCTCAGGTTGACCAGTGTGTTATGGAGGGGGTGAGATGTATTGTCCAGGATGCTCCGCAGTTTGAGGAGCATCCTCCCCTCCAAGACCAACCTCCCATCGATCCAACTCCAACTCCGCCCCCAGGACGGAGCCAGCCTTCCTGATGAGTTTGTTGATCCTACTGACGTCCGCAGCCTTCTCCCTGCTGCCCAGTACAGGCGGCTCTGTCCCTTCTTGTACAGGGCCTCAGCGTTCCTGGACCAGTCCAGTTCACTGTCCAGGTACAATCCCAATTCCCAGGTATTTGTACTCCCTGGTAAACTGCACATCCACACCATTGATGGAGACAGGGGACTGGGGTGTTCCTCTCCTCCTAAAGTCCACCACTAGCTCCTTGGTTTTGTCGGTGTTGAGCTGCGGGTGATTCAGCCCACACCATAGAAAAAAGATTAGGTGGTCAGTGGCACAGCGCTAGAGTTGCTGCCTTACAGCGAATGCAGCGCCGGAGACCTGGGTTCCATCCCGACTACGGGCGCTGTCTGTCCGGAGATTGTATGTTCTCCCCGTGACATGCTTGGGTTTTCTCCCAGATCTTCGTTTTCCTCCCACACTCCAAAGACGTACAGGTTTGTAGGTTAATTGGCTCGGTAAATGTAAAAATTGTCCCTAGTGGGTGTAGGGTAGTGTTAATGGATCGAGACTCTTCTTCAGACAGTCGGAGAGGGACACCGGGTCACTTGTCACTCAACTTTTGTGTGTGTTTACCTTACTGACTATTTCTAAACCCCCCCCCTAAATTCCTTTGACAGGTTGAATAGTAATGTCCACAATCTCATTGTTTTATTACTTGAACACGTAGATGAACATCCTCAAGGAGTGTAATCAGATGGAAACCGATTCAGATGCGATGTATAAGAGCTTGTTCAAAAAAGGGGCATATTTTAATGGAGTGACAGAGATACCTGCAAGGGAATGTGTGAGGAGGTTATTGTTTGTCATCTGAAGATTCAAAGTTTAATATAGTAATTGTGCTGATACTGACTCCAACCAACCATGTAATGAATATCATCCATTCCGGAGGTTTTATTTTTCTGATGCCATTTAAACTTCACTAGGATTTCAATCACTTCAATGTAAACGTAATTTGGAATGGGGAGCATTGGAACAAAAATTTGCCCTCGGTACATATTAACTGTAATATAATAATGTATGCATGTTGGTAGGTGCAATCAAAACAAAGATCTTTTTATCATTATTGTGTTATGAATACCACAGAAAATATTATGTACTCTCAAGATCACATTAAATAGAATATTATTGCTTAAATATATAGTTATTGGACTTTGCATTTTGGAAAAGTCCCAGCTGAGAGGAAGACAGCAAAATACTGAAAATATTGTGGGTGAAAATGACTTCAGGACAGTTAGGAAAATGAAGGAAATGGTAACAGAATACTTATACAGCTGAGTGAGTATAATTTTATGGATGAGAAATTGTGTTCAAACAATTGATGACTTCTTTGACAAAGTAACTAGCATGTTAGATAACAAGGAAGCCAATGGATGTAGCTAATTTTGTTATACAAAATTTGGTCCATGAAGAGCACCATAAAAGATTACCGCATTAGATAAGCACCTGTGGACTTGAACGTAATAGGTTAAGTCCAGGGGGTCAGATATGGGGCTTTATGTGTGGGCCAGATATATTGTCAGTGCAGAGGGGCTAGGAGCAAGGCCAAGTGTGCATCCAGAGTCAAGGTCTGGAATAGTACTAGATGTGCAGTCGAAGCTGGGACAATGGGAGTGTTCAGCACTGGGAACCTAAGCAGGTAAGCAGCGATGATCAGGGTAGAATAGGGGGCCAGGTGTAAGGCTAGACAGGATCAGGAATGAGAGAAGGTATGCAACTGGAGTCAGGGTCAGGAGTAGTACCAGGTGTGCAGTGAGACCCAGGTTGGTCAACATGGGCCAAGTGCTTGATTATAATCTGATTTCCACACTTAAATATATGTATGGAATATAAATTTCATGAGGGAGTTAGACGTGGCCCTTGTGGCTAAAGGGGTCAGGGGGTATGGAGAGAAGGCAGGTACGGGATACTGAGTTGGATGATCAACCATGATCATATTGAATGGCGGTGCAGGCTCGAAGGGCCGAATGGCCTACTCCTGCACCTATTTTCTATGTTTCTATGAATACACTAAGATCATTCATGTGCTGCACCTGTTGATCAGAGCCTGGAATGTGGAATGTAATTAGGAATGTAATTTAGCCTAACCTTATTCATAGCTAATCCAATTTAAAGCATAAATATTGCATTCAAGTGCAAGTTAAAAGACTAGCTACAGTTTGTATCAGATTGTACAATTTCAAGTGAAAATGCAAAAGCTCCATACAAATGGGAGGGGGGACACACCTTCCCCCCCCACCCCCCACCCCCCTCGGTCGCTAGACCCCCTCGGGCTTGGTCTCTCGCAATTTCTCACTCCCAACTCTAACCAAATGTTGGCAGCCCTGCTCCCAGCCCTAAATCTGTCCTATCCATGAGTCGGTCTAACTGTTTCTTTACTGTTGGGATAGTCCCAGCCTCAACTACCTCCTCTGGCAGCTTGTTCCATACTCCCACCACCCTTTGTGTGGAATAAGTTACCCCTCAGATTCCCATTAAATCTTTTCCCCTTCACCTTAAACCCATGTCCTCATTTCACCAGAGATTCTGTGCGTTTACCCAATCAATTCATGTCCACTGTGTCGTTTTAAGTATCTTACTTAACTCGTGCGTCTGTATCAATTCTGTTTACACAAATGCCAGCAGAACGGAGATTTGTCAAGCTCTTATGCAATTTTATTCTCAGCTCCTAACGAGAACATTAAACATGCAGTTGGTGTTGCAGTTACAAGCCAAATTAGACAAGCTTCAGAATGAAAGCCAACTTTGACATTTATATTTCATTTTGATCAATAAAAAAAAAATACGTTTTGAGCTTCAATTTCTCAAAATGCAGATGCTAGAAACGTGAAACAAAACCCAGGAACGCTGCCATGGCTGGCAGTGTCTGGAGAAGGAGAGAGTGCATGGGAGAGGGGAAAGCAAGCATGTTCCTCCTTGCAGGCAGAGTAGGAGTGTTGCTGAGGATCAGAGGGTATAATTGGATAGGAGAGGGCGGGAGATTAGTTGGTTTCATTTGGCAATTATAATGTTAATCTAGGCGCAAAGCGGGAAGCAGTTAGGTGATGGTGCAATGGCATGGTTAGACTGCCACACTATTGTCGATCAAACTGGGCAGGAGATAGATGTAGCTCAGGTGAATGCCCTGGTTCCTCTTTGTAATCTCCTGCTCGATCTGCTCCAGGGCTTTCTGGAAGTCTATGATGTGTGCTGCCGCCGCTGGCTCAATGAAGCGCTCTTCCTTGTACGTGCCCAGGATGGTCTGTAGAGAGTGAAGACATGGGTGTCCTGGTCAAACCACGGCGACCACACACACACACAGAGCGCGGTTCTGGCCTTGGTACACACACACACACACACACACGCACACACACACACGCACATTAACAAATGTGTACACATATACACATAGACACAAAAACAGAGAGGCAGATAGTCATACATGAGCACACATACACACACATACTGACAAACACGTATAAACACACACAAAAACATTTAGTCAGGCAGATACAGATGCACAGGAGTATATATACACTGACACTCACACACAAATGCTGACATGTACACACACACTGACTAACACACATATACAGTAGATACACACACTGACAGGAGCATACAGACAGACACAGACAGGCACACTTAAGAAAAAATACATAGACAGTTTATTATTTTTTTTTGTGTATGTGTGTGGGGGGCGGGGGGTGCGGGGGAAACTTTTAAAATCTATCCCCTGCACGGAGAACCCAACCTTTTCTCTGTCGGGTCTCCGTTGTCGTTGGGGCCTAGCCCGTGGACGGCCTCCAGCATGAACCGACCTGGTGGCTCCAGTCGCGGAGCCTGCGACCTACTCACCATCGCGGAGCTGGCCGAGTTCGGAGCGGGAGGAGCGGTGGGGCGCGCTGCTGCGACCCGACCCCGGGGATTCGGAGGGCTCCAACCGCAGTTCTGGTGGACAGTGACACCGGGAAGCCCGCGGGTCCCTGCTGGGAGACCGCTTTTCGGGGCTTCCGCAACGGCGACTTCACCCCCCTGAGTTGCGGGGGTTGAAGAGTACCTGGAGCGGGCCTTACATCATCGCCCGCTGGCTTGGAATGGCTGCGGACTTTGCTGGCGCACGCGGGGGCTCCACCAACAAGACCCGGAGCGTGGCATTGCACCACCCGGCGCGGCGTTAATTGTCCGCGGGCTATTACCATCGCCCGCCGGGGGGCTTTGACTTTGACTTGACATCGGGAGGGGAATGGGAAGGAGCGGGGAGAGATAAGTCTTTGCCTTCCATCCCAACAGCGAGGAGGGAGATGCGCTGTGATGGATGTTTTGTGTAACTTGTGTTGTGTCTTGGTTCTTTTTTTGTGTGTACGACTGCAGAAACAACATTTCGTTTGAACTCAATGGGGTTCAAATGACAAATAAATTGTATTGTATTGACAGGCAGATAGACAACCGAGGCGACACATACACACAGGCAGACACACACTAACAGAACAAAATGCCAGAGAGCTAGAGATACGACTCTTATTCACCGTTTGGCTGATCAGTTTTTCTGCTACTTACGTCCTCGTGAGCTGGTTTGACTGAGCACAAAACATGGTTGTATTCACTGTCCATCTTTCAGACGCTCCCTGGCAAAGTATCTCAATATCTTCTTGGGTGACTTTGCCCTTTTCGGTAGGTGCAGGCTTCATCATAATGGAAGGGGCAGTTTTCTGTAGTGGCGCCCCACCTCGTGCTGGGGAAAACAAACATTATATGGAGACACAGGAGAATGCAAATGTGGGAATCTGGGGCAAAACAATACTGGAGGTACTCAGCGGGTCAGGCAGCATCTGAGGTGGGAATGGACAGGCCACGTTTAAGCCTAAGGACCCATAGTCCATAGATGCATAGCATGGAAGCAGGCCCTTCAGCCCGAATTGCACATGCCGACCAAGATTACGGCATCTACTGCCTGCATTTGATCCATATTCCTCTAACCTTCCTATCCATGTACCAATTCAAGTGTCTTTCCATACAGAGAAACATACACAATAGGTGCAGTAGGCCATTCGGCCCTTCGAGCCTGAACCGCCATTCAATATGATCATGGCTGATCATCCAACTCAGTATCCTGTACCTGCCGTCTCTCCATACCCCATGATCCACAAGGGCCACATCTAACTCACTCTTAAATATAGCCAATGAACTGGCCTCAACTACCTTCTGTGGCAGAGAATTCCACAGATTCACCACTCTCTGTGTGAAAAATGTTTTTCTCATCTCGGGTCCTAAAAGACTTCCCCCCTTATCCTTAAACTGTGACCCCTGGTCTGGACTTCCCCAACATCGGGAACAGTCTTCCTGCACCTAGCCTGTCCAACCCCTAAGAATTTTGTAAGTTTCTATAAGATCCCCCCTCATTGTCCAAAATGGCAGGACAGTTGGGAAATGGGAGCTTGGAGTTTATTATAAAATGGTGTAAGGGTGATGTTCAGGTTGGTTTGGCTGGGTCATGCCCTGAAGAATGGGAAGAGATGAGGGCATTGCATCATTAGTGTGTCCAAGGTTATCCATGGTTTGGTAAAGGTTATGGATCAGGGATTAGTTTTAGTTTAGAGATACAGCATGGAAGGGCCCTTCGTCCCACTGAGGTTCATGCTGACCATCGATCACACCGTGCAACCTAGCTCCATGTTATCCTACATTCTCAGCCAATCCCTACACACTAGGGGGCAATTTCAAACGGCCAATTAACTTACAAATCTGTACATCTTTGCGATGTGGGGGGGAAACCGAGCACCAGAGGAAACCCATGTGGTCACAAGGAGACATGCAAACTCCACACAGACAGCACCCAAGGTCAGGTTCCAGACTGCACGGGATGCTGCTGCTGCTGTGTGGCTCACAGTTCAGTGCATTGTGTTGCATTGGAGCAGTCAATTGCGTGGAACTGCGAGCTGACCTGTCCAACGTTTACTGAAGAGTGCAGTCCTGTACAGGTGAAGAGGACCATGGTTAGGACTTGATGAGTTCAGTCTGTGGGAGTGGAATGATGAAGGGAAGCCTAGTGGGAAAGATCAGAGGTGTTACAAGAGATGAACTGGAGACCAACATGCCTTTATGACCTTGAGGTCTGGATGTGGACAGCAGTTGATCGACTGATCAACAAGACGAGATTTGAAGAGTACCTGACAATGGGTTTTCCAATAATCCTTTGATGTAGATCTCCTCCACCCAGGCTTGAAGTTCAGCATCACTCTGGACACTAGCGTCGTTCTCGTAGTATAGGTCAACAATGTTTTCTGTAAACCTTTGAAGGAAGGAAGGAGAGCATTTATGGAGGGATGGCGTAGAAAACTCCAGACCACTGTTGGATTTGCTTCTGTACAGGGTGAAAGCAACGAGGAGTTGCGAGCGAGTTACGAGATGCAAGGGGCGAGGAGAGGGGAGTAATGAGGGAGAGAAGGGCAGGTCAGACTGTGGGAGAGGCATGGAAGGATTTGTGGATGAGGATATCAAAGAAATGGCTGGAGTAACGATCAAAGATAAGGTTTACCCAGTTGGGTCACTCTCCGCACAACAGCTGCAGGCTCAGGCTTCCAATCTTACAGTTCCAGTCTTGTGTGTAGGTCCCATCAAACCTCATACATCCCGACTCCAGCACAGAAATCTGCTCCCCTCCAACTGCTGTCCCTCAGGAGGGAGATGGAGGGAGGATACAGGCCATGTAGGGGTGAGAGTCGACGAGGATGCAGGAAACATTGGGGCATATGAAAGGCATAGTGATTGAGCAAGGATAGGGAAAATAACATACTAGGTGGAAAATGTTGTTCACATTTAGACAATAGACCAGTCTCCTTGCCCACACTGTCGTCAATGCTGAACATGATGCCAAGGTTAAACTAATCTCATTTGCTGCCTCTCACACATGTGTATCACATCTATATCCACCACCACCCCTCAGAAGCATGTCCCAAGCACTCATCATTCCGTATCACTAAACTTGACTTGGCATATTTGCTTAAACTTCCCCTCTCTTACCTAAACTAGTGCTCTCACACACTGGAAAAGGACTGTGTCACACTTGCCCTATGAACATTTTGTATACCTCTATCAGATCTCCCCTCAGCCTCCGATGCTGCAGAGAAAACAATCAAGTCTGTCCAACCTCTCCATACACCCTGTAATCCAGGCATCTTCTCATGAACTCTTACTTTAGTTTAGAGATACAGAGTGGAAAACGGACCCTTTGCCCACTGAGTCTGGCGCCGACCAGTGATCACCCCTTACACTAGCACTATCCTACACGAGGGACAATTTACAATCTTCACCAAAGCCAATGAACCTATAAACCCGCATGTCTTTGGTGTGGGGAAAACCGGAACACCAGGTGAAAACCCACATGGTCACAGGAGAACGTACAAACTCTTGTACAGACAGCACCCAGTCAGGATCAACACTCAGGTCTCTGGAGCCGTGAGACAACAACTCTACCCACAACGCCACAGTGCCGCCCCTAAACTCTTCAAAGCATCCACGTCCTTCCTGTAATGGGGCGCCCAGAAGCTACACACATTACTCCAAATGTAGCCTGACCAAAGTCTTATAAAGCTGCATCATGACTTCCTGACTCTTATACTCAGTGCCCTCAACAATAATGGCAATCTTATCATGTGCCTTCTTTACCAAATTGTGGTGTTGCCACTTTCGGGGAGCTATGGCCTTGAAGTCGCAAGATCCAAAAGGTCCTGCCATTAACTGTATACTTTCCACTTACATTTGGCCTCTCAAAGTGCAACACCTCACACAGATTCATACAGCTCGAGAATAGACCCTTTGAACTGATGGCTGTGAGTCTACGCTTATGCTGTGTGCCTGGGGATTCTCACACGGCAGTTTACGTTTATGTTTAATCTTTATGTAGTTATGTATCTTGTTGCTTTTTTTTGGATGACTGTATGGTAAAGCAAATCTCGGTACACATGACACTGAAAGACCTTTGAACCAACTTATCCACGCTGACCAAGATGCCCCATGCCCAAGGATAGCACCCCCACTGTGTTGCCCTCTACATAATGGCATTTCCCTGCGTTACATCAGTATCCATCTACACCTTGCAGAAATGATACTCAGAAGCATGGATTGTACGTGACTGTAGCACCACCTCAGGTATCAGTCACTGCTCAGTGGATGGGGTGTCTGAGGGTGGAATAGGATCCTTCTGTCCCTTAATTAACACACTTCTACCAACCCCTTGTCCCCTCAATGACTGTAAATGGCTTTAATAGGTGAGGCTGTATCAGATGAAGGCAGGGGACATATCCGAGGCAGGGTTAGTGGTCTCTCACTTGTTGATGGCCAGCCAGATCTTCTGAGCATCATCTCTGAAGTAATAATTGGGGATTTTTTCCACTCCTCGAGCAGCCAGATTGTCTGGGAGACACATAGATTTGTAGGTAGTGCGCTCCAGACCACGCTGCAAGACCTTCTTGATGGCAGTCCCTCCGGAGGAGAATGCCTGGAATAGATGAAAAACTCAGTAGAAAGTCATGATGCAGTCTATCCCGAGATGCTGCCGGTCCCGCTGAGTTACTCCAGCATTTTGTGTCTTTGTTTGGTGTAAACCAGCATCTGCAGTTCCTTCCTACACAACTCTGTAGGACTTTGGTCAGGTCACATTTGGAGTGTTGTGTGCAGTTCTGGTCACCCTATTACAGGAAAGATGTGGAGGCTTTGAGGAGGGTGCCAGGTAGGTTTACTAGAATGCTGCCTGGATTAGAGGGTTTCAGCTACAGGGGAGAGGTTGGAGAGACTTGGATTGTTTTCTCTGCAGTGTTGGAGTTTGAGGGGAGACCTGATAGATATATATAAATATAATGGATGGGATTATATAGCGCCTTCTAATACTCAAGGCGCTTTACATCGCATTATTCATTCACATCCTCAGTCACACTCGGTGGTGGTAAGCTACTTCTGTAGCCACAGCTGCCCTGGGCAGGACTGACGGAAGCATGGCTGCCAATCTGCGCCTACGGCCCCTCCGACCACCACCAATCATTCACACATTATTAACATAATGAGGCAGAGACAGTCAGAAACCGTTTCCCCAGGCTGGAAATATCCAACACTAGAGGGTGTTAGAGGTTAAGGTGAGAGGGGGAAAGTTAATGGCTCATTGAACTGAACACCTCCACTCAGTCCGCCTAAACCTACCTGATTCTTCCCGGTTTGCTCAGCACTTTGACTCCCCCTTCCATTCCCACACTGACCTTTCTTTCCTGAGCCTCCTCCACTGTCAGCGCAAATTGGAAGAACAGCAACTAATATTTTGCTTGAGCAAATACACCCCAGCGGTATGAACATTGACATCTCTAACTTCAAGTAGCCCTTGCTTTCTCTCTCTCCATCCCTCCCCTTCCCAGTTCTCCCACCATCTGTTTGCTTTGTTGTCAGCTTCTAGCTAACAACAATCTATTCCACATTTTTCTTGATCTGCATCTCTATTGATTTCTTACACTTCCTTATCTCTGTAACTCCCTCTCCCCTGACTCAGTCTGAAGAAGGGTCTCGACCCCAAACGTCACCCATTCCCTATCTCCAGAGATGCAGCTGTTCCGCTGAGTTATTCCAGCAATTTGTGTCTATCTAAAAGTTTAATGGCGATGTGCAGGCCAAGTTTTTTTACAGAGACAGAGGTGGGGGCCTGGAAAGCGTTGCCAGGGGTGGTGGTGGAGGCAGATACGATAGTGGTTTAAGATAAGCATGTACTGTAGAAATGTAGGGAATAGAGGAACATGGACTATGTGCACGCAGGTGGGATCAATTTAACTTGGCATCATGTTTGGTTTAAACATTGTGGGCTGCAGGGCCCGTTCCTTTGTACTGTTCTATGTCACCTCAGCAGTTGTGTCTGAAGAAGGGTCAGGAGTCGGGAGGTCGAGGCACTGACCTGAGGTACGAGCCCCTGCTCGGGGTCAGGGTCGGGCTCAGTGTCGAGCCCGGTTGCCAGGGGTCCAGGGCCCTGTTAGCCCACCATGGTGTAGGATTTGCCGGCCCCTCTCTGCCTGTACGCCAACACACTGACGTTGTAGCAGAACATGGACCATGTGCACGCAGGTGGGATCAATTTAACTTGGCATCATGTTTGGTTTAAACATTGTGGGCTGCAGGGCCCGTTCCTTTGTACTGTTCTATGTCACCTCAGCAGTTGTGTCTGAAGAAGGGTCCCAACCCAAAGAGTTGTCTGTCCATTTCCTCCCTCCACAGATGCTGTCTGACCCAGAGTTCCTCCAGCATTTTATGTTTCACTGCACACTCTAGCACCTGCAGTCTCTTGTTTCTCCAATTCTGAAGAAGGGTCTTGACCCAAAACGTCACCTATCCATGTTCTCCAGAGATGCTGCCTGACCCGCTGAGTTACTCCAGCAATTTGTGTCATTTTTTGTAGACCATATTCTGTGCTTCCTTGTGTTAAAGGATGTTTTGTGTTGTATGACTGTGAAATTAGGATTTCTGAACAGCCAATATCCTAAATACTTCTGTAGGAGCCATTAAGGTTAAGTCAGTATATTATAGCCATGTCTAACATTTTTAATCTTTTAGTTTTTACTTGTCTGTACTTTTGTAGATGGGATTTGATACGTAGAAGGGGTGTATCTATTTCTAGAGGAGACTAGCGCAGACTCATAGATTGCGAGTTCAGTCGGAAGGATGGTGAGAATAGTTTTTTACGACATACACCACATGATGACGACACATACAAGTTAATGAGACGACATACTTTTATAAGAAGAAACTTTCATATGATTTCTATGACATGAATGGAACAGCGACTTAGAAAGTGACGGATTATTTCTTTGCTCTGTACTACTTCAATAAAAGACCAACTGATCAAGATACAACGTTTTTACTATCTTACGTGTGTCGTGAGTGCGTAAACTATACTTTGAGAACGTCGCAAAGACTGCCATTATAAATTCCAATACAAATATGGAATAACAGGCTCACCAGATCAAAGACGCCTCCCTCGGAGATAAGGCTACTCCTCGCTGCAGTATTGATGTGCAAAGTGTATTTCACATGAGGCATCAAAAGCTGAAATGTGAAAAGTTTTTGAACTTACTTTGAGCAACTTTAGGCAAATTAAGAGGTGACAAACTTCACCGTCAGTCAAAGTGTTGAAGGGTGTGTGAAGCGCCTCAGATGTAGGTGGAAGGAGACTGGACAAGGGGTTGGGGGGGATAGGATGGAATCAAGGAGATGAGCTCAGCGGGGAAAGAGCAGGTAGAGACAATGAGTCTGCCAGGGGGCAAATTCTGGGGAGGAAATAAAAGTGGGACGTGCGAGGCTGTGGAACGATGAGGTTGGAGGCTGTGGTGGGGAGATCGACAGAGGCCAGACATTAGAATAGTCTGGGAGATGACGGCCTGGTGTTGGGGTCCATCTATGGGTCACGCTCAAGGGGTAGTGTAGGTATGTGGAGGCGTCTTAGAGATGGCGCCTGGCCTCAGCACTGTGGAGGGGTCCTGACATGAAACGTCACCTATCCATGTTCTCCACAGATGCTGCCTGACCCGCTGAGTTACTCCAGCACTCTGTTACTCCAGAGATGCTGCCCAAAGGCACTGAGTTACTCCAGTACTTTGTATCCTTCACCACCAGTCAGTTGTGCTTCGTGTTGAGGGGGATGGGCACAGGGAGGAAGTGGCTCCATCATGTGAAGTGCTCCAGTGTTCACTGGCTGCGATGGAGGGAGTGAACACTCTGCCATTGGTGGAGACGGCACACAGACGTGTGGAAGAGTCGTTCTGATGGGCATCATGAACACACTCGCAGAAACATTCACCGCAACGCTCAAAACGGGAATGTCCAAATCCAAGATGTTTCTATTTGTGGTGGGGGGGAGGGCGGGTAAGGGGAGGAAGGTGAGGGCTTGTGGGGGGAAAGGGGGATGGAGGGTCGTGGGGAACAGAGTGGATGGGGACATGTCAGGGGAGGAGGGGACACAGGGTGGGAGGAGGGAGAATGGGGATGAAGAATGAAGGGGGAGCGGGGAAGGGTGAGAACATGTAGAAGGGGTGGATAGAGGGAGGGGGAATGAGGGACGGCATTATGGTGGAGGGTGGTTGCCTCTCAACTACAACTGCTGTAGACATTGGAAGAACATTGACCGGGGCTTGAGTGGAGAAGGTTAACTCCACCGTCATAGTGGGGCAAAGCTGGCGGCTCTCTCCACCAACTGCTCAAAAGCTCTGCTTGGTTCAGCAGACACTGCGGTTGACCTGGGAGTACCTTGAATATCGGGTGTGCACTTGCAAGACAGCGTAAAGTTGCGATGCTAAAGACTTCACCAAACAGGTGCGTCCTGAGCAAGTGTGAGACCAGCTGGTGATTCTGCACGTCAGCGTTACGGACCCACATCTTGGCCAGAAGCCAATCGTACTGGCTGTCGCTCGGGAGAAATATCGGCCCAGGCTTCTGGGTGATCTGTTAATAACACAATGCACAGGTGACTCTTGCAGTAAACCCAAGGCAAGAAGAATGACATAAGTGAGACGTGACAGCAAAGAGCAGAGGTGACAAAGCGGTAGAGATGCTGCCTGACAGTGCCAGAGACCCGGGTCTGTTTCCACGCTGTATCTCTAAACTAAACTAAACTGAGGACAGCAGGATGAGGAGGATTTTCTTCAGCCAGAGGGCACAGCCTCAGAATTAAAGGACATACATTTAGAACGGAGATGAGGGAAAATGTATTTAGCCAGTGGGTGATGAATCTGTGGAATTCATTGCCACAGACGGCGTAGGTTTAAGGTGAGGGGGTAAAAATTTAAAAGAAACTCGAGGGGTAAATTTTTTACACAAAGGATGGTACATATAGAACGAGTTGCTGAAGGAAGTAGTTGAGGCAGGAACTATTGCAACGTTTAAGAAACATTTAGACAGGTACATGAATAGGATATATTTAGAGGGATATTGGCCAAACGCAGGCAGGAAGGACTAGTGTAGGTGGGTCATGTTGGTCGGTGTGGGCAAGTTGGGCACAATGGCCTGTTTCCACATTGGATGACTCTATGGAGGCCTAGAATTGATCAATTTACAGAAAGGACGAGAAAGACAGAAGAAGAAAGTCTCAGACATGCAAAGCCCAAAGAACTTCATCAGCAGAAGATGAGAGTGGCGTTACTTTGAGAATAGCCCTGGAGGAAGAGTGAAGGATACAGGAGCAGGGCTGGTGGGGGCAGGCGGGAGAGACCGTACCTGGATGGCAATGGGGAGTAGATCGTTCATTGGATTCACGTACAGAAGACACATTGGTGCTTCGAGATAATCGTGGCCAGCTTTCGGATTGGCTTTAATTCCATCCAGCATCTCGTAGTCAACAAGATATATATTCCCTTTCTGTAATGAGAATAGGACCAGACATGTGAAAAGAACTGGTGGACTGCATCAGCAAACAAGTTTCACATGCAACAGAAAGCCAGAAAGGATGCAGTCTTGTTCCCAAAATTCTGCTGCTAAATGGTCTTGTTAATGACTGCTGAGTTAATTAGTACAAGCACATTTCTCGATTAAACCACGGGCATTGACAACCTCAGACTGCAGACACAAAGCTGACTCAGTCCTTGTTTCCTCCAAGGGCTGGTTGCAATATTGGAGGCTTGCCTGGATTGAGGCTACAGCTACAGGGAGAGGTAGGATTGACAGATTGTTTTGATGGAAGTATATAAAATTTGAGAGGCATGACATGGTCATATGGATTCAGAACTGGTTTATTCATAGAAGGCATTTGGAGTATTGGTGTAATTCTGGTCACCCCAGTGCCAGAAAGATTGGAAGCTTTGGAGAGGGTGCAGAGGGGGTTACTGGAATGTTGCCGGGATTAGAGGGTTTCAGCCACGAGGGAGAGGTTGGATAGACAAGGATTGTTTTTCTCTGGAACGTCGGAGCTTGTACTCCAAATACGACTGATGTTCGGAGCCATGTTGTGACTGACCTGGACTTCCTGCTGCAGACTGGTATTCGGTCCAAGAAAGGGGCCGACCATTTGTTCTGTAACGGGGAACTTTTCTGGAATCTCTTTACACTGTTTGATGAGAGTGGGGTCCACTCCGTTCAGGAACTGATAACCAAAGCACCAGTCTTCATGCCAATGCTCCATCACATAGTCTGAGGAAACAAAACAGACACATGTTCATCTCATCCCACATTGGAAGAATGGACATTCGTTCTAATTTAGTTCAGATACAGCATGGAAACAGATCCTGCTGCCCACCGAGTCCACACCGACATGAATCACCTTCACACTAGTTCTATGTTATCCCACTTTCTCTTCCATTCCCTGCACTCAGGACAATTTGCACAAAAGACAATTAACCTACAAACTTGCACATCACCACGAGTGTGGGTGGAAACCAGAACACCCAGAGGAAACCCACAAGGTCACAGGGAGGACGTGCAAACTCCACACACACAGACAGCGCCAGAATTCAGAATCTAACCCAGTCTCTGGCACTGTAAAGTAGCGAGTCTACCAGCTGCGCCACTGTGCCACCCAACCATCAACGTTTGGTAGTAAGATTTCTTGCATTAACCCTATGGCACTGTATCTGTCTCTCCCACTCAGCAGATTCTTAGAGGCTACATGTCACTTGGAGCAGATTGTCACTGGACAGAAGTTCAAGGGGTGTCAGATGAGTCCCCTGGGAGGCTTTCTGCTCCACTGGCCCTTCCCCTCACACATGGGACGACTTGCCTCTCCACCTCTGGCTTCCCAACCAGTGGCAGAGTTTCCAGCAGCGTTGAAGCCATGCCCAGCCTGGGTTGGTCCTTGTCCTCTTGGTATCAGTGTTGGGCATTATAGAGAAGGCCATTACAGCCCTGCCCACTACCCACAACTCACTGCAGGATGCTCCCTACACACAGTGGTTAGTGACAATATGGGTGGTGGCAGTTCTGTACCAGCCAGCAACAGTGAAACCATGGGATGTTGAGTCCATAAGACCATAGGCATCGGAGAAGAATTCGGCCATTCGGCCCATTGAATCTACTCCACCATTCAATCGTGGCTGATCTAATTTTCCCTCTCAATCCAATTCTCCTGCCTTTTCCCCATAACCTTTGACACCCTTACTATTCAAGAACCGACCAATCTCCGCTTTAAAAATACCGAATGACTTGGCCTCCACAG
Source organism: Amblyraja radiata (assembly GCF_010909765.2). Classification (NCBI taxonomy): domain Eukaryota; kingdom Metazoa; phylum Chordata; class Chondrichthyes; order Rajiformes; family Rajidae; genus Amblyraja; species Amblyraja radiata. The sequence continues at coordinate 5,797,661 of NW_022630150.1, read as the reverse complement.
CTGTCTGTGGCAATGAATTCCACAGATTCACCATCCTCTGGCTAAAGAAATTCCTCCTCATCTCCATTCTGGAGATGCATCCTTTTATACTGAGGCTGTGCTCGTAGAAGAAAGGTGTGGGCAGCTGAGACACTGGGACTCAGGCTCTGGGGAAAAACGTACTTTTGATTGGAGTTATGTGGGCAATCTTAGTTGCAGAAGGTCTCTCTTCACCCAGAGCCAGCTTTAAAATGCTACAGAAACAAAGACAGAAGCAACAAGTTTAGCCGGACATGAATGACTGCCGATGTCAGGTGTTTGTTTCATAGCCATCCAGATGTTTTGATCGACCCAACCGCAGACCACAGCTGGGAACAGCTGGAGCTTGCAGTGTGGGGTCACACCCTCATGGTCACTCTGCAAGTCCCACTGCTGAATGTAATGTGAGAATAGGCCTGGGAATGGCCACAGCAAGGAGGTGGGGTGAGGAGGGGTGGGGAAGGGAGAGGTGGGGAGGGGAGTAGGGGGGAGTGGAGGGGTGGGCACTAGGGAACCGTGGACAGCATGAAAGTGTGGGCAGCGGGGTGCGGAACTGTGTTGAAGGGCACTAGGGAACCGTGGACAGCATGAAAGTGTGGGCAGCGGGGTGCGGAACTGTGTTGAAGGGCACTAGGGAACCGTGAACAGAGAAGACTGGAGATGTTCTGAGTCGGGCCCCATGTACACACACCAGGATCCCCAACCGGGCCCATTTTGAGCATCGCCCCATGTTGTTCCCATACTTACCCCTCAAAAATGCAGAGGATAAAGCCCATTGGTCTTCCAACTGGGATCTTGGCATCTCTCGGCAAGTCCTCGGTCTTCTCATAGTGGATTTTGTTGGGAACACCTGGTTCATATTCAGCCCACCTGAAACATGAGACGGGACTTTCCTTAAGGACGCGTGAACGTGGTCAGTAAATCAGAGATGAATCAATTTGTTATTTGTACCTAGCCGAGACGCAGAGTAAATCTCTGATGCACTGTAGAAAATGTAGTAAATATAATATGGAACAGCACAGCACAGGAATGGGCCCTTCGGCCCACAATGTCCATACTGAACATGATGCCAAGTTAAACTGATCTCATCTGCTTCTACATGATCCATATCCCTCTATTCCCTGGACTTCTATGTGCCTAAAAGCCTCTTATAAACGCCATTATTGTATGTCTTTACCCCAGGCAATGCGTTCCAGGCCCCCGCCCCCAGCACCGACCCCCTCCCCCAACACTGACCCCCCTCCCCCAACACTGACCCCTCTCCCCCAACACTGACCCCTCTCCCCCAACACTGACCCCACTCCCCAGCACTGATCCCCCCTCCCCCAGTACTGACCCCCCTCCACCAACACTGACCCCCCTCCCCAGCACTGACCCCCTCTCCCCACACTGACCCCCCATCCCCCACACTGACCCCCTCTCCCCAACACTGACCCCATCTCCCCCACACTGACCCCATCTCCCCCACACTGACCCCCCCTCCCCCACACTGACCCCCCCTCCCCCACACTGACCCCCTCTCCCCCACACTGACCCCCTCCCCCACGCTGACCCCCCCTCCCCCACACTGACCCCTCTCCCCCACGCTGACCACCACCTGACCCCCCTCCCCACACTGACCCCCCCTCCCCCACACTGACCCCCATCCCCCACACTGACCCCCCCTCCCCAACACTGACCCCCTCTCCCCCACACTGACCCCCCTCTCCCCACACTGACCCCCCCGTCCCAACACTGACCCCATCTCCCCACACTGACCCCCTCTCCCCCACACTGACCCCCCCTCCCCACACTGACCCCTCTCCTCCCCACACCTGACCCCCCCTCCCCCACACTGACCCCCCTCCCCCACACTGACCCCCCCTCGCCCAACACTGACCCCCCTCTCCCCCACCTGACCCCCCCTCCCCCCGCTGACCCCGCCATCCCCAACACTGACCCCCTCTCCCCACACTGACCCCCCCTCCCCAAACACTGACCCCCTCTCCCCCACACTGACCCCCTCTCCCCCAACACTGACCCCTCTCCCCCAACCTGACCCCCTCTCCCCCACACTGACCCCCTCTCCCCCACACTGAACCCCCTCTCCCCCACAACTGACCCCCTCTCTCCCCACACTGACCCCTCCCCAACACTGACCCTCTCTCCCCCACACTGACCCCTCTCCCCCACACTGACCCCTCTCCCCACACTGACCCCTCTCTCCCCACACTGACCCCTCTCTCCCCCACACTGACCCCTCTCCCCCACACTGACCCCTCTCCCCCACACTGACCCCTCTCCCCCCATACTGACCCCTCTCTCCTCCCCCACACCTGACCCCTCTCCCCCAACACTGACCCCTCTCCCCCACACTGACCCCCCCGCTCCCCCACACTGACCCCTCTCCCCCACACTGACCCCTCTCCCCACTGACCCCTCTCCCCCACACTGACCCCTCTCCCCACACTGACCCCTCTCCCCACACTGACCCCTCTCCCCCACACTGACCCCTCTCCCCCACACTGACCCCTCTCCCCCACACTGACCCCTCTCTCTCCCCACACTGACCCCTCCCTCCCCAACACTGACCCCCCTCCCCAACACTGACCCCCTCTCCCCCACACTGACCCCTCTCCCCCACACTGACCCCTCTCCCCCACACTGACCCCCTCTCCCCCAACACTGACCCCCCTCTCCCCCACACTGACCCCCCCTCCCCCACACTGACCCCTCTCCCCCACACTGACCCCCTCTCCCCCAACACTGACCCCCCTCTCCCCCACACTGACCCCCCCTCCCCCACACTGACCCCTCTCCCCCACACTGACCCCCCTCTCCCCAACACTGACCCCTCTCCCCAGGACTGACCCTCAATGACGCTTCCACAGCCGTCTGTGGCAATGAATTCCACAGATTCACCACCCTCTGGCTAAAGGAATTCCTCCTCATCACCTCCATTCTAAAGGTACATCTTTATATTGTGAGGCTGTGCCCTCCTGTCCTAGATGATGCCACGAGTGGAAACATCCTCTCCACAGTCACTTTATCAAAGCTTTCTGGTATTCGGCACGACATCTACTCACTGATAATCCTCTTGCCTCTTCTGCATTTCATCCACCCAGAATTGTTCCAAGATGGGAGAGTTGTACTCGTGTCTTTTCCGGGCTGGAGAACAGTTACAGATTATCAGGACAAACACCGAAAGTCATTCTCTGTCCAAGAGCACTAGCTTTACAAAACCTATCCCTATCTCTGAGAGCTTGGAGCAGCAGTAGAGTTGCTGCCTCACAGCGAATGCAGCGCCGGAGACCCAGGTTCTGGCGATGTTACAAAACCTACCTTCAGCAGCGCTATAGATCTGCCAGTGGCTGTGTGTGCGACTCCGGAGCCTTTGGGGGGGGTGGGATTAAAATGCAGGTTTGAATTGCTTGTCGGAGAGGGATTTCCTCGGGCTGCTATTTTTTATTTAATTTTAATTTTATTTTTTAAATTGCTGGACAATTTAATAAAGCAAAAAGCTACTTCTAATGCCCTCAACGCCTTCAACGTGACGGATCGCAATATCAGGACAGAACAAAAGGTGTCGTCTATTTCACATATAATCTTGCTTCTTGGGGTGGCTTTAGTCTAATTTTACGATGCAAATTTTACAGCCCCATACGAATTGGCAGAGTCTTGCCTGCTGATATGGGCTTCAAATCTACGGTAACGACAACGTTCCAATTGACCTCTTTCCAGAAACTACCCACTCGCAAGATGATTTAAATCCTCTTTTTCTTTTGGACAATCATGTCATAAGAGCATCTAAATCGTCTATATTTTGTGTTATTGTCTATCCATAATCAATATTTTTATACTAAATATCCACAAGTTTTAGTCACATGTATTGTGCAAAAAATAATAATTTTGATATTGAGAGTGGATGTTTCTAGATTAATTTATGGGAATTAAACATTAACATAGAAAATAGGTGCAGGAGTAGGCCATTCGGCCCTTCCAGCCTGCACCGCCATTCAACATGATCATGGCTGATCATCCAACTCAGTATCCCATCCCTGCCTTCTCTCCATACCTCCTGATCCCTTTAGCCACAAGGGCCACATCTAACTCCCTCTTAAATATAGCCAATGAACTGGCCTCAACTACCTTCTGAGGCAGAGAATTCCACAGATTCACTTCCATTTGGCATATAAGTTCATGACAGTGAGATTTAAAATTGTTATATTGTGAATTACTTTTCTGAATGTGATTAGTTTGTTATTTGGATACTTAGGCTATTTAAAAAATTTAGCCTTTTCTTAAGAAATGGACAGATGTTTAGATCTAGTAATTGAATTTAGATTAATTTAATTGATTAGATGAATTTAATTGATTTGATGAAAATGAATTTTTTGTTGGGTATTTACTATTTGTTTTAGCGTTTAACTTTATAATTTCTACCTTTTTTCTAAAATTGCAAATAACTTGTTTCTGTTGATGCTGTTCAGTGTTTTTTTTCTTTACATTTTAAACAGATGTCTCCGAAGAAGAAATGCAAAATTGTCAATCCAAATGCCCAGCAAAATAGACAGATTTAGACAGCATTCTCAGAGATTATCTGAATTTGAACTACTCCAAATGTAATGATCTACAGGACATTCTTAATGGGAAAGTAGTGGGCAGAAAGGCATGTCATGCGTGGTTTGAAGAGCAAAAACCTGTAGTTTACAATGCCAAAATTGAAAAGTTGAGGAAAAACAAGGTGTACAGAGTTGCTTATTGGTTACAGTATGATGATACTACTGATTATGATATGCCAATGTACTAGCTAGCAACTGATCTTCTCCATAAAGACTTGGTCTATTGCTAGAAATTGTAATTTATTTACCTATCTGTTACGGACACAGCATATAATACAATAATATGAAAGTTCTGATCTTGAGAATATCACATTTTTGAATTTTCAAGGCAGTCTGGGTGTGTATTACTATTTCCGTCACAACGGTCAATTTTGTAATTAGCTACAATTAGGAAACTAACTAATTATATGCTTTAATTTCAGGTCATCCAAGTAAGATGTTTTATATTTGTTTCAGAATGCTTCAATCTATAACTGAAAATTTCATTGAGTTCTCTTAATTTTTAAGAAAGTTATGGGCTTTTGACTGTCCTCGATCACAGCTTTTGTGTTAAGTCAATGGGAAAGCAATAGGGAACAAGATGCTAATTTCACAGTATGAAAATGGCCATAACTTTTTTTAATACTGAAGATATGAAAGTGAATTAGATGTCAAATTAAAGTTCTTTTTATGCTTTATCTGATGGAACAAATTACAGGCTTGATTTTCTACATTACTACAGGTTCGATCCCGACTATGGATGCTGTCTCCACTGCATTTGCACGTTCTCCCCGTGACCTGCATGGGTTTTCTCCGAGATCTTTGGTTTCCTCCCACACTCCAAAGACGTACAGGTCTGTAGGTTAATTGTGCTTGGTAAATGTAAAAATTGTCCCTAGCGGGTGTAGGATAGTGTTAGTGTACGGGGATCGCTGGATGAGGCGAGGCAAGGTGAATGATCAGCTGAGATCTGATTTACTGGCCAATGTCTTCCTCAATTTATTCTGCGATAGTCACACAGCATGGAAACAGCCCCTTCAACCCAATTTGTCTGTGCCAACCAACATGGGAGCATGCCTCACCAATCTGACTGAGTTTTTTGTTATGTTATAGGATATGTTAAGACATCGTACCAGCTCCTTCAACGATCACCATCGGGGTGGAATCAGTGATCCAGCTGTAGCAGGGGAAGTTGTAGGTCAGTTCGTTTGTGGTTTCCACACTCACAAAACTGCAGTACCAGTCGTCCTCAAACACCACAAACTTCTTCTTGAAGAGTTTCACTAGCAGGAGGTCCCCGAGCTCAGACTTGGTCTTCAGTTTCATGCTGTGGATCTGTGTCACAAATGGGAAAAAGCCACCGCCCTCAGACCATCGCAAAGCGGAGCCATCAATACCCCACCTCCTCACACACACCCACTGTCAACCCCAGCCTCACTCAGACACCCCAATCCCCAACCATCTCATCCTCACCTTCCCATTCCCACCCTCAACCCCAAACGGCATCTTCACTGTTACTCCTGCCCACCCTCACCCCTCCATTACCCCCCTCCGTCACCCTCACACACCCCATCTCCACTCCCATCCTCACCGCCCCCAATACCCCCCCACCTCCACCCTCACTCGCTCCACAAACCCATCCCCACCCTCACTCCCCCAAAAACTTTCTCCCTCTCACCTCTTAGCTGTGCACTCTAGTGTTGGACATTTCATGCTGGAAAAAGGGTTCTGTCTACCTTATCTATGCCTCTCACCATTTGATATACATCTAACAGCCGTCCCCGTAACCTCCAACGTTCCGAAGAAAACAATCCATCTCCCCACCCTCTCCCCGTAGCTGAAACCTCGAATCCAAGCATCATTCTGGTAAACCTCGTCTGCACCCTCTCCAAAGCCCTCCCCAATCTGCCTGTAATGGCGCAACCAGAACTGCACACAATACTCCAAATAGTGAGGTACTCACCTCCCCTGGGGTAAGAGGAAACACGTTCCCGATGCGAACCTTCTCGGAGCTGCCAAGTGACCCCACTAACATCACGGATATTTGATCCTTTGTCCCAGCGTAGAACACATTGCCAGTGCTGATAGCGACCTGGTACGTGACCTTCATGTTTGACTCACTTAAGATGCTGTTGTCTGAATATTTAGCGCTCTCCACACACTGTATTTACGAGGGATTTTGTTGGGTGGCGAACTGTTTGTCTAATTGGATTTACCTTGGCAGAGGCTGGAGATGTAACGGCAAATTCCAAGGAAGCTGCCGCAGGAGGTGTATCTTTGTAAGTTGCCAGGCAAGATCTAACCCAACCTAACCTTACACAATATACAATGGATGTGGGTGACAGGGAATTGAGTATTTATAGCTTTACTCCTAGCTAATCAAAGGCAAGTGCAGATCAGATTATGGAGCAAGCCATGAGTGTTAGGATAGAGATAGTCTCCACAGCCCCTCCTCAATGAATGCAGCTGTGCCCAATGTCTTCCTGTCCTCTGACATGGAGGTTTAGGTTAAAGTAGACAAAAAATGCTGGAGAAACTCAGCGGGTGAGGCAGCATCTATGGAGAGAAGGAATAGGCGACGTTTTGGGTCGAGACCCTCGGGGGGGGGGTAAGAAAGGGAGTAGGAGGAGACAGTAGGACTGTGGGGGAGGGGGAGGGAGAAAGCAAGGGCTATCTAAAATTAGAGAAATGAATGTTCATAACGCTGGGGTGTAAACTACCCAAGTGAAATATGAGGTGCTGTTCCTCCAACTTGCGCTGGCCCTCACACTGACAATGGAGGAGGCCCAGGAAAGAAAGGTCAGATTGGGAATGGGAGGGGGAGTTGAAGTGCTGGGCCACCGGGAGATCAGGTTGGTTAAGACGGACTGAGCAGAGGTGATGAGCAAAGCGATCGCCGAGCCTGCGCTTGGTCTCGCCAATGTAGAGAAGTTGACACCTAGAACAGCGGATGCAGTAGATGAGGTTGGAGGAGGTGCAGGTGAACCTCTGCCTCACCTTGAAAGACTGTCGGGTTCCTTGGATGGAGTCGAGGGGGGGAGGTAAAGGGACAACTGTAGAATTTCTTGCTGTTGCAGGGGAAAGTGACAGGGGAGAGTAGTTTGGGTGGGAAGGGATGAATTGACCAGGGAGTTATGGAGGGAACGGTCTCTGCGGAAAGCACAAAGGGGAGGAGATGGGAAGATGTGGCCACTAGTAACCCGAAGGCAACCAGAATTTCCCAAATTTTGGATAATTTCCTTCAAAGCGGAAACACTGCCTACCACTTATTCTTAAACTGTGGCCCCTGGTTCTGGACTCCCCCAACATCGGGAACATGTTTCCTGCCTCTAGCGTGTCCAACCCCTTAATAATCTTATATGTTTCAATAAGATCCCCATCTCATCTTTCGAACTTCCAGTGTATACAATCCCAATTGTGAACCTATGCTGCACTCCCTCAATATCAAGATTGTCCTTCCTCAAATTTGGAGACCAAAACTGCACACTATACTCCAGGTGTGGTCTCACCACGGCCCTGTACAACTGCAGAAGGACCTCTTTGCTCCTATACTCAACTCCTCTTGTGATGAAGGCCAACATGCCATTAGCTTTCTTCACTGCCTGCTGTACCTGCATGCTTACTTTCATTGACTGATGAACAAGGACCCCCAGATCCCGTTGTACTTCCCCTTTTCCTAACTTGACACCATTCACATAATAATCTAACTTTCTGTTCTTGCCACTAAAGTGGATATTCTCACATTTATCCACAATACACTGCATCTGCCATGTATCTGCCCACTCACCCAACCTGTCCAAGTCATCCTGCATTCTCCTCACAATGCCACCCAGCTTTGTGTCATCTGCAAATTTGCTAACGTTACTTTTAATCCCTTCAGCTAAATCATTAATGTGTATTGTAAATAGCTGCAGTCCCAGCACCGAGCCTTGTGGTACCCCATGAGTCACTGCCTGCCACTCTGAAAGGGACCTGTTAATCCCTACTCTGTTTCCTGTCTACCGACCAATTTTCTATCCATGTCAGTACCCTACCCGCAATACCATGTGTAATTTTGCCCACTGTTCTCCTATGTGGGACTTGATCAAAGGCTTCCTGAAAGACCAGGTACACCCAGCAGTAAAATGACAAACATCCAGTTGCATTTACATGCGTATGTGTGGCTGTACATGATCCATCCCCAACACTCCATGTATATCCATGAGCCTATCCAAAAGCCACTTAAACGCCACTGTCATATCTGCCTTACCACCACCCATGTTGCACCATTCCAGGCAGAGCAGCCATTCACATGTGGAGCCACAGGAGATGGCCAAAGTATAACATTTGGGATATTATGTTCCACGATGTACAAGCCACTGGTGAGGTTGCACTTGCAGCATTGTGTTACCCTGCTGAAGCAGAGAGTGAGTGGTGGAGTCAGAGGGAACAAGAGGGGAAGGTAACAGTCCAGGTGGGTTCAGTAAGTGGGTGAAGGGCAGATGGAGGCTGGTGGGGAAAGGTAAGAAACTGGGGAATGGTAAACTGAAGGTTTGGATAAAGGAGGTGGTGAGAGAACCTGTGGAGATCACGAGAGAAAGGAACAGGGGGTACAGATTGTGTAGGAAAGCAGCATACCAGAGGACTGGGAGAAATTCAGAGACCAGCAGAGGAGGACAAAGGGCTTAATTAGGAAAGGGAAAATAGATTATGAATTGAATGGATTAAAGGCCGATAAATCACCAGGGCCAGATAGGCTGCATCCCAGAGTACTTAAGGAAGTAGCTCCAGAAATAGTGGATGCATTAGTGATAATTTTTCAAAACTCTTTAGATTCTGGAGTAGTTCTTGAGGATTGGAGGGTAGCAAACGTAACCCCACTTTTTAAGAAGGGAGGGAGAGAGAAAACGGGGAATTACAGACCAGTTAGTCTAACATCGGTAGTGGGGAAACTGCTAGAGTCAGTTATTAAAGATGGGATAGCAGCACATTTTGAAAGTGGTGAAATCATTGGACAAAGTCAGCATGGATTTACGAAAGGTAAATCATGTCTGACGAATCTTATAGAATTTTTCGAGGATGTAACTAGTAGAGTGGATAGGGGAGAACCAGTGGATGTGTTGTATCTGGACTTTCAGAAGGCTTTCGACAAAGTCCCACATAAGAGATTAGTATACAAACTTAAAGCACACGGTATTGGGGGTTCAGTATTGATGTGGATAGAGAACTGGCTGGCAAACAGGAAGCAAAGAGTAGGAGTAAACGGGTCCTTTTCACAATGGCAGGCAGTGACTAGTGGGGTACCGCAAGGCTCAGTGCTGGGACCCCAGCTATTTACAATTTATATTAATGATCTGGCTGAGGGAATTGAAGGCAACATCTCCAAGTTTGCGGATGACACTAAGCTGGGGGGCAGTGTTAGCTGTTAGGAGGATGCTAGGAGACTGCAAGGTGACTTGGATAGGCTGGGTGAGTGGACAAATGTTTGGCAGATGCAGTATAATGTGGATAAATGTGAGGTTATCCACTTTGGTGGCAAAAACAGGATAGCAGACTATTATCTAAATGGTGGCCGATTAAGAAAAGGGGTGATGCAGCGAGACCTGGGTGTCATGGTACACCAGTCATTGAAAGTAGGCATGCAGGTGCAGCAGGCAGTGAAGATAGCGAATGGTATGTTAGCTTTCATAGCAAAAGGATTTGAGTATAGGAGCAGGGAGGTTCTACTGCAGTTGTACAGGGTCTTGGTGAGACCACACCTGGAGTATTGCGTACAGTTTTGGTCTCCAAATCTGAGGAAGGACATTATAGTCATAGAGGGAGTGCAGAGAAGGTTCACCAGACCGATTCCTGGGATGTCAGGACTTTCATATGAAGAAAGACTGGATAGACTTGGCTTATACTCGCTAGAATTTAGGAGATTGAGAGGGGATCTTATAGAAACGTACAAAATTCTTATGGGGTTGGACAGGCTAGATGCAGGAAGATTGTTCCCGATGTTGGGGAAGTCCAGGACAAGGGGTCACAGCTTAAGGATGAGGGTGAAATTCTTTAGGACCGAGATGAGAAGAAACTTTTTCACACAGAGAGTGGTGAATCTCTGGAACTCTCTGCCACAGAGGGTAGTTGAGGCCAGTTCATTGGCTATGTTTAAGAGGGAGTTAGATGTGGCCCTTGTGGCTAAAGGGATCAGGGGGTATGGAGAGAAGGCAGGTACGGGATACTGAGTTGGATGATCAGCCATGAGCATATTGAATGGTGGTGCAGGCTCGAAGGGCCGAATGGCCTACTCCTGCACCTATTTTCTATGTATCTATGAAAGAACTACAGATGCTGGTTTAAATCGAAGGTAGACACAAAATGGTGTCTGAAGAAGGGTCTCCACCCAAAACGTCACCCATTCCTTCTCTCCAGAGATGCTGCTGGACACTCTGAGTTACTCCAGCATTTTGTGTCTACCAGGGGGGTACAGATTTCTGAAAACTGGAGAATCTAAAGTTTACTCCATTGGCTACAGACAACCCAAGCAGAATAGGAGATACAGTGTTTTAAGGTGTTAGGCAGGAACCTGCAACGGTTGATTGGAGCAGGTTGTTTGTGAGCAAAGAGAAATGCAGAATGTCGCACCATTTTAAAAGTTTGACAGAGAAAGTTCAAGGCATGTTTCTATTAGATTGAGGGGTAAGACAGGTGGGGGTATGAGATTGTGCATGACAAGATAAATTGAGGCTCTGGAAAGGAAAACAAGGGGCGATGAAAAGGTTGTTTCCAGTAATGGGCGAGTCGAGAACCAGAAAGTACAGATGGAGAATAAAAAGACTTGCTTTTAGAATGGAGATGAGGAAGAATTTAATTTGCCAGAGGTCGGTGAATCTGGAATTCATTGCCACGGACGGCTGTGGACGACGACATTGGGTATTTTTAAAGTGGAGATTAATACGTTCTTGATTAGGAAGGGCGTCAAAGGTTATGGGGCAAAGGTAGGAGAATGGGATTGAGAGAGAAGGATAGATCAGCCATGATTGGAAGGCGGAGTCGACACGACGGGTGAATGGCCTAATTCTGCGTCCATGTCTTATGGTACAGACAGCTGGAGGAGTTCAGGGAATTGAGGAGCATACTGAAGAACGAATAAGGACGGCAAAAAGGGGGAAAGAGATAGCTCCGATGGATGAGATTTCAGAGATTTTAACAGTGTATTGAGGGGAAAAGGGCTAACTGGGGGAGAATAGGGCAGAGCAGCCATTCACATGTGTAGCTACAGGAGATGGCCAATGTATTACAGTGCGATGTTATGTTACATGATGCATAAGATATTGGTGAGGCTGCATTGGAGCATTGTGTCACCCTGCTACAGGAAAGATGTTATTAAGGGGTAGATTTACGAGGATGTGGCCAGGGCTTGAGTGTCTGAACTATTGGAGAGGTTGGACAGGCTGGGATCTCATTCCTTGGAGAGCAGGAGGCTGTGAGCTGATCTTACAGAGGTGTATAAGAGCACGAGGGGAATAGATTGGGTGAATGCACAGTCTTTTACCCAGGATAGGGGAATCACGAACCTGACGACATTGGTTTAAGGTGAGAGAGGAACCTGAGGGGAAACATTTAACCACAGAGTCGTCACCGTAGGGTGACGCTGTGGGTCAGGGGTCATCCCACAGTGAGAGTTCTCAATAGACAATAGGTGTAGGAGTAGGCCATTCGGCCCTTTGAGCCAGTAGCGCCATTCACTGCGATCATGGCTGATCATCCACAATCAGTAATCCATTCCTGCCTTCTCCCCAAATCCCCTGCCTCCGCTATCTTAAAGACCTCTATCTAACTCTCAGTTGACAACATCCAGGGAATCGGCCTCTCCTGCCTTCTGTGGCAGGGAACTACACAGATTCACACCATTCCACGCAGAGCAGCCATTCACATGTGGAGCCACAGGAGATGGCCAAAGTATAACATTTGGGATATTATGTTCCATGATGTACAAGCCACTGGTGAGGTTGCACTTGCAGCATTGCGTTACCCTGCTGAAGCAGAGAGTGAGTGGTGGAGTCAGAGGGAACAAGAGGGGAAGGTAACAGTCCAGGTGGGTTCAGTAAGTGGGTGAAGGGCAGATGGAGGCTGGTGGGGAAAGGTAAGAAACTGGGGAATGGTGAACTGTAGGTTTGGATAAAGGAGGTGGTGAGAGAACCTGTGGAGATCACGAGAGAAAGGATCAGGGGGTACAGATTGCGTAGGGAAGAACTACAGATGCTGGTTTAAATCGAAGGTAGACACAAAATGGTGTCTGAAGAAGGGTCTCCACCCAAAACGTCACCCATTCCTTCTCTCCAGAGATGCTTCCGGACACACTGAGTTACTCCAGCATTTTGTGTCTACCAGGGGGGTACAGATTACTGAAAACTGGAGAATCTAAAGTTTACTCCATTGGGCTACAGACAACCCAAGCAGAATAGGAGATACAGTGTTTTAATGGTGTTAGGCAGGAACCTGCAACGGTTGATTGGAGCAGGTTGTTTATGAGCAAAGAGAAATGCAGAATGTCGCACCATTTTTAAAGTTTGATGGAAAAGGTTCAAGGCATGTTTCTATTAGATTGAGGGGTAAGACAGGTGGGGATATGAGATTGTGCATGACAAGATAAATTGAGGCTCTGGAAAGGAAAGCAAGGGGCGATGAAAAGGTTGTTTCCAGTAATGGGTGAGTCGAGTTCGAGTTCGAGTTCAAGTGAGTTTATTGTCACTCTACTGTGTCCCTGTATAGGACAATGAAATTCTTGCTTTGCTTCAGCACACCAGAACATAGTAGGCATTGACTACAAAACAGATCAGTGTGTCCATATACCATAATATAAATATATACACACATGAATAAATAAACTGATAAAGTGCAAATAACAGATAATGGGTTATTAATAATCAGAGTTTTGTCCGAGCCAGGTTTAATAGCCTGATGGCTGTGGGGAAGTAACTATTGCCGAACCTGGTTATTGCAGTCTTCAGGCTCCTGTACCTTCTACCTGAAGGTAGCAGGGAGATGAGTGTGTGGCCAGGATGGTGTGGGTCTTTGATGATACTGCCAGCCTTTTTGAGGCAGCGACTGCGATAAATCCCTTCGATGGAAGGAAGGTCAGAGCCGATGATGGACTGGGCAGTGTTTACTACTTTTTGTAGTCTTTTCCTCTACATGGGCGCTCAAGTTGCCGAACCAAGCCATGATGCAACCGGTCAGCATGCTCTCTACTGTGCACCTGTAGAAGTTAGAGAGAGTCTTCCTTGACAAACCGACTCTCCGTAATCTTCTCAGGAAGTAGAGGCGCTGATGAGCTTTCTTAATAATTGCATTAGTGTTCTCGGACCAGGAAAGATCTTCAGAGATGTGCACGCCCAGGAATTTGAAGTTCTTGACCCTTTCAACCATCGACCCATTGATATAAATGGGGCTGTGGGTCCCCCTCCTACTCCTTCCAAAGTCCACAATCAGTTCCTTGGTTTTACTGGTGTTGAGGGCCAGGTTATTGCGCTGGCACCATATGGACAGTTGCTCGATCTCTCTTCTATACTCTGACTCATCCCCATCAGTGATACGTCCCACAACAGTGGTGTTGTCAGCGAACTTGATGATAGAGTTCGCACTGTGGTTGGCTACGCAGTCATGAGTATAGAGTGAGTACAGCAAGCGGCTGAGCACGCAGCCTTGAGGTGCTCCCGTGCTGATTGTTATCGAGGCTGACACATTTCCACCAATACGAACAGACTGTGGTCTGTGAATGAGGAAGTCGAGAATCCAATTGCAGAGGGATGCGCAGAGACCCAGTTCTGCGAGTTTGGTAACCAGCTTGGATGGGATGATTGTGTTAAATGCCGAGCTGTAATCGATGAATACAGCCTGACATATGAGTTTTTGTTGTCCAAGTGGTCCAGAGTGGAGTGGAGGGCCAGCGAGATCGCATCCACCATTGATCTGTTGTGGCGGTAAGCGAACTGCAGTGGGTCCAGGTTTTTGTCGAGGGAGGAGTTGATTTGCGCCATGATCAACCTCTCAAAGCACTTCATCACCACCGGCGTTAGTGCCACTGGTCGATAGTCATTGAGGCACGTCACCTTACTCTTCTTGGGCACTGGTATAATTGATGCCCTTTTAAAGCAGGTGGGGACCTCAGACCTCAGAAGTGAACCAGAAAGTACAGATGCAGAATAAAAAGACGTGCTTTTAGAATGGAGAAGAGAAAGAATTTAGTTTGCCAGAGGTCGGTGAATCTGGAATTCATTGCCATGGACGGCTGTGGACGACGACATTGGGTATTTTTAAAGTGGAGATTAATACGTTCTTGATTAGGAAGGGCGCCAAAGGTTATGGGGCAAAGGTAGGAGAATGGGATTGAGAGGGAAGAATAGATCAGCCAATAGATCAGCCCCCTCCCACTCCGTCTCTGACCTCTCTGTCCTGGGTCTCCTCCATGGCCACAGCGAGCAGCACCGGAAATTGGAGGAACAGCACCTCATATTCCGCATGGGGAGTCTGCATCCTGGGGGCATGAACATCGAATTCTCCCAATTTTGTTAGTCCTTGCTATCTCCTCCCCTTCCTCAGCCGCCCTGCTGTCTCCTCCCATCCCCCAGCCTTCGGGCTCCTCCTCCTTTTGCCTTTCTTGTCCCCGCCCTCCCCCCCCCGATCAGTCTGAAGAAGGGTTTCGGCCCAAAACGTTGCCTATTTCCTTCGCTCCATAGCTGCTGCACCCGCTGTTTCTCCAGCTTTTTTGTGTACCTTCGATTTTCCAGCATCTGCAGTTCCTTCTTAAACACAATAGATCAGCCATGATTGGTATGTGGAGCAGACACGACGGGTGACTGGCCTAATTGTGCGTCCATGTCTTATGGTATAGACAGCTGGAGGAGTTCAAGGAATTCAGGAGCATACTGAAGAACGAATAAGGACGGCAAAAAGGGGGAAAGAGATAGCTCCGATGGATGAGATTTCAGAGATTTTAACAGTGTATTGAGGGGTAAAGGGCTAACTGGGGGAGAATAGGGCAGAGCAGCCATTCACATGTGTAGCTACAGGAGATGGCCAATGTATTACAGTGGGATGTTATGTTACATGATGCATAAGATATTAGTGAGGCTGCATTGGAGCATTGTGTCACCCTGCTACAGGAAAGATGTTATTAAGGGGTAGATTTACGAGGATGTGGCCAGGGCTTGAGTGTCTGAACTGTTGGAGAGGTTGGACAGGCTGGGACCTCATTCCTTGGAGGGCAGGAGGCTGTGAGCTGATCTTACAGAGGTGTATAAGAGCACGAGGGGAATAGATTGGGTGAATGCAGTCTTTTACCCAGGATAGGGGAATCACGAACCTGACGACATTGGTTTAAGGTGAGAGAGGAAAGGTTCAATAGGAACCTGAGGGGAAACTTTTAACCAGAGTCGTCACCGTACGGTGACGCTGTGGGTCAGGGGTCATCCCACAGTGAGAGTGTGGGGATAGGGTTCTCAATAGACAATAGGTGTAGGAGTAGGCCATTCGGCCCTTTGAGCCAGCAGCGCCATTCACTGCGATCATGGCTGATCATCCACAATCAGTACTCCGTTGCTGCCTTCTCCCCAAATCCCCTGCCTCCGCTATCTTAAAGACCTCTATCTAACTCTCAGTTGACAACATCCAGGGAATCGGCCTCCCCTGCCTTCTGTGGCAGGGAACTACACAGATTCACAACTCTCTGAGTGAAAACGCTGTTCCTCATCTCCATTCTAAATGGCCTACCCCTTATTCTTAATCTGTGGCCCCTGGTCTGGACTCCCCCAACATCGGGAACATGTTTCCTGCCGCTAGCATGTCCAACCCCTTAATAGTCTTATATTTCAATAAGATGCCCTCTCATCCTTCTAAATTTCAGTGTATACAAGTCCAGTCGCTCTATTCTTTCAACATATGACAGTCCTGCCATCCCAGGAATTAACCTCTTGAACCTACGCTGCAATCCCTCAATAGCAAGAATGACTTCCTCAAAATTGGAGACCAAAATTGCATACTCCAGGTGTGGTCTCCTCCACGGCCCTGTACAACTGCAGAAGGACCTCTTTGCTCCAAAACTCAAATCCTCTTGTGATGAAGGCCAACATGCCATTAGCTTTCTTCACTGCCTGCTGTACATGCATGCTTACTTTCATTGACTGATGAATGAGGACCCCCCAGATCCCGTTGTACTTCCCCTTTTCCTAACTTGACACCATTCACATAATAATCTAACTTTCTGTTCTTGCCACCAAAGTGGATATTCTCAAATTTATCCACAATACACTGCATCTACCATGCATCTGCCCACTCACCCAACCTGTCCAAGTCACCCTGCATTCTCCTCACAATGCCACCCAGCTTTGTGTCATCTGCAAATTTGCTAACGTTACTTTTAATCCCTTCAGCTAAATCATTAATGTGTATTGTAAATAGCTGCAGTCCCAGCACCGAGCCTTGTGATACCCCACTAGTCACTGCCTGCCACTCTGAAAGGGACCTGTTAACCCCTACTCTGTTTCCTGTCTGCCGACCAATTTTCTATCCATGTCAGTACCCTACCCGCAATACCAGGTGTAATTTTGCCCACTATTCTCCTATGTGGACTTGATCAAAGGCTTCCTGAAAGACCAGGTACACCCAGCAGTAAAATGACAAACATCCAGTTGCATTTACATGCGTATGTGTGGCTGTACATGATCCATCCCCAACACTCCATGTATATCCATGAGCCTATCCAAAAGCCACTTAAACGCCACTGTCATATCTGCCTTACCACCACCCGATGGTGCACCATTCCAGGCAGAGCAGCCATTCACATGTGGAGCCACAGGAGATGGCCAAAGTATAACATTTGGGATATTATGTTCCATGATGTACAAGCCACTGGTGAGGTTGCACTTGCAGCATTGCGTTACCCTGCTGAAGCAGAGAGTGAGTGGTGAAGTCAGAGGGAACAAGAGGGGAAGGTAAAAGTCCAGGTGGGTTCAGTAAGTGGGTGAAGGGCAGATGGAGGCTGGCGGGGAAAGGTAAGAAACTGGGGAATGGTGAACTGAAGGTTTGGATAAAGGAGGTGGTGAGAGAACCTGTGGAGATCATGAGAGAAAGGAACAGGGGGTACAGATTGTGTTGGAAAGAACTACAGATGCTGGTTTAAATCAAAGGTAGACACAAAATGGTGTCTGAAGAAGGGTCTCCACCCAAAACGTCACCCATTCCTTCTCTCCAGAGATGCTGCCGGACACACTGAGTTACTCAAGCATTTTGTGTCTACCAGGGGGTACAGATTCTGAAAACTGGAGAAGCTAAAGTTTACTCCATTGGGCTGCAGACAACCCAAGCAGAATAGGAGATACAGTGTTTTAATGGTGTTAGGCAGGAACCTGCAACGGTTGATTGGAGCAGGTTGTTTATGAGCAAAGAGAAATGCAGAATGTCGCACCATTTTAAAAGTTTGACAGAGAAAGTTCAAGGCATGTTTCTATTAGATTGAGGGGTAAGACAGGTGGGGGTATGAGATTGTGCATGACAAGATAAATTGAGGCTCTGGAAAGGAAAACAAGGGGCGATGAAAAGGTTGTTTCCAGTAATGGGCGAGTCGAGAACCAGAAAGTACAGATGCAGAATAAAAAGATTTGCTTTTAGAATGGAGATGAGGAAGAATTTAATTTGCCAGAGGTCGGTGAATCTGGAATTCATTGCCACGGACGGCTGTGGACGACGACATTGGGTATTTTTAAAGTGGAGATTAATACGTTCTTGATTAGGAAGGGCGTCAAAGGTTATGGGGCAAAGGTAGGAGAATGGGATTGAGAGAGAAGGATAGATCAGCCATGATTGGAATGCGGAGTCGACACGACGGGTGAATGGCCTAATTCTGCGTCCATGTCTTATGGTACAGACAGCTGGAGGAGTTCAGGGAATTGAGGAGCATACTGAAGAACGAATAAGGACAGCAAAAAGGGGGAAAGAGATAGCTCCGATGGATGAGATTTCAGAGATTTTAACAGTGTATTGAGGGGAAAAGGGCTAACTGGGGGAGAATAGGGCAGAGCAGCCATTCACATGTGTAGCTACAGGAGATGGCCAATGTATTACAGTGCGATGTTATGTTACATGATGCATAAGATATTGGTGAGGCTGCATTGGAGCATTGTGTCACCCTGCTACAGGAAAGATGTTATTAAGGGGTAGATTTACGAGGATGTGGCCAGGGCTTGAGTGTCCTGAACTATTGGAGAGGTTGGACAGGCTGGGACCTCATTCCTTGGAGGGCAGGAGGCTGTGAGCTGATCTTACAGAGGTGTATAAGAGCACGAGGGGAATAGATTGGGTGAATGCAGTCTTTTACCCAGGATAGGGGAATCACGAACCTGACGTCATTGGTTTAAGGTGAGAGAGGAAAGGTTCAATAGGAACCTGAGGGGAAACTTTTAACCAGAGTCGTCACCGTACGGTGACGCTGTGGGTCAGGGGTCATCCCACAGTGAGAGTGTGGGGATAGGGTTCTCAATAGACAATAGGTGTAGGAGTAGGCCATTCGGCCCTTTGAGCCAGCAGCGCCATTCACTGTGATCATCCACAATCAGTACTCCGTTCCTGCCTTCTCCCCAAATCCCCTGCCTCCGCTATCTTAAAGACCTCTATCGAACTCTCAGTTGACAACATCCAGGGAATCGGCCTCCCCTGCCTTCTGTGGCAGGGAACTACACAGATTCACAACTCTCTGAGTGAAAACGCTGTTCCTCATCTCCATTCTAAATGGCCTACCCTTATTCTTAATCTGTGGCCCCTGGTCTGGACTCCCCAACATCGGGAACATGTTTCCTGCCGCTAGCATGTCCAACCCCTTAATAGTCTTATATATTTCAATAAGATGCCCTCTCATCCTTCTAAATTCCAGTGTATACAAGTCCAGTCGCTCTATTCTTTCAACATATGACAGTCCCGCCATCCCAGGAATTAACCTCTTGAACCTACGCTGCAATCCCTCAATAGCAAGAATTACTTCCTCAAAATTGGAGACCAAAATTGCATACTCCAGGTGTGGTCTCACCACGGCCCTGTACAACTGCAGAAGGACCTCTTTGCTCCAAAACTCAAATCCTCTTGTGATGAAGACCAACATGCCATTAGCTTTCTTCACTGCCTGCTGTACATGCATGCTTACTTTCATTGACTGATGAACAAGGACCCCCAGATCCCGTTGTACTTCCCCTTTTCCTAACTTGACACCATTCACATAATAATCTAACTTTCTGTTCTTGCCACCAAAGTGGATATTCTCACATTTATCCACAATACACTGCATCTGCCATGTATCTGCCCACTCACCCAACCTGTCCAAGTCACCCTGCATTCTCCTCACAATGCCACCCAGCTTTGTGTCATCTGCAAATTTGCTAACGTTACTTTTAATCCCTTCAGCTAAATCATTAATGTGTATTGTAAATAGCTGCAGTCCCAGCACCGAGCCTTATGGTACCCCACTAGTCACTGCCTGCCACTCTGAAAGGGACCTGTTAATCCCTACTCTGTTTCCTGTCTGCCGACCAATTTTCTATCCATGTCAGTACCCTACCCGCAATACCATGTGCTCTAATTTTGCCCACTGTTCTCCTATGTGGGACTTGATCAAAGGCTTCCTGAAAGACCAGGTACACCCAGCAGTAAAATGACAAACATCCAGTTGCATTTACATGCGTATGTGTGGCTGTACATGATCCATCCCCAACACTCCATGTATATCCATGAGCCTATCCAAAAGCCACTTAAACGCCACTGTCATATCTGCCCTACCACCACCCATGGTGCACCATTCCAGGCAGAGTAGCCATTCACATGTGGAGCCACAGGAGATGGCCAAAGTATAACATTTGGGATATTATGTTCCATGATGTACAAGCCACTGGTGAGGTTGCACTTGCAGCATTGCGTTACCCTGCTGAAGCAGAGAGTGAGTGGTGGAGTCAGAGGGAACAAGAGGGGAAGGTAACAGTCCAGGTGGGTTCAGTAAGTGGGTGAAGGGCAGATGGAGGCTGGTGGGGAAAGGTAAGAAACTGGGGAATGGTGAACTGAAGGTTTGGATAAAGGAGGTGGTGAGAGAACCAGTGGAGATCACGAGAGAAAGGAACAGGGGGTACAGATTGTGTTGGAAAGAACTACAGATGCTGGTTTAAATCGAAGGTAGACACAATATGGTGTCTGAAGAAGGGTCTCCACCCGAAACGTCACCCATTTCTTCTCTCCAGAGATGCTGCCGGACACACTGAGTTACTCCAGCATTTTGTGTCTACCAGGGGGGTACAGATTACTGAAAACTGGAGAATCTAAAGTTTACTCCATTGGGCTGCAGACAACCCAAGCAGAATAGGAGATACAGTGTTTTAATGGTGTTAGGCAGGAACCTGCAACGGTTGATTGGAGCAGGTTGTTTATGAGCAAAGAGAAATGCAGAATGTCGCACCATTTTAAAAGTTTGACAGAGAAAGTTCAAGGCATGTTTCTATTAGATTGAGGGGTAAGACAGGTGGGGGTATGAGATTGTGCATGACAAGATAAATTGAGGCTCTGGAAAGGAAAACAAGGGGCGATGAAAAGGTTGTTTCCAGTAATGGGCGAGTCGAGAACCAGAAAGTACAGATGCAGAATAAAAAGACTTGCTTTTAGAATGGAGATGAGGAAGAATTTAATTTGCCAGAGATCGGTGAATCTGGAATTCATTGCCACGGACGGCTGTGGACGACGACATTGGGTATTTTTAAAGTGGAGATTAATACGTTCTTGATTAGGAAGGGCGTCAAAGGTTATGGGGCAAAGGTAGGAGAATGGGATTGAGAGAGAAGGATAGATCAGCCATGATTGGAATGCGGAGTCGACACGACGGGTGAATGGCCTAATTCTGCGTCCATGTCTTATGGTACAGACAGCTGGAGGAGTTCAGGGAATTGAGGAGCATACTGAAGAACGAATAAGGACGGCAAAAAGGGGGAAAGAGATAGCTCCGATGGATGAGATTTCAGAGATTTTAACAGTGTATTGAGGGGAAAAGGGCTATGGGGGAGAATAGGGCAGAGCAGCCATTCACATGTGTAGCTACAGGAGATGGCCAATGTATTACAGTGCGATGTTATGTTACATGATGCATAAGATATTGGTGAGGCTGCATTGGAGCATTGTGTCACCCTGCTACAGGAAAGATGTTATTAAGGGGTAGATTTACGAGGATGTGGCCAGGGCTTGAGTGTCTGAACTATTGGAGAGGTTGGACAGGCTGGGACCTCATTCCTTGGAGGGCAGGAGGCTGTGAGCTGATCTTACAGAGGTGTATAAGAGCACGAGGGGAATAGATTGGGTGAATTCAGTCTTTTACCCAGGATAGGGGAATCACAAACCTGACGACATTGGTTTAAGGTGAGAGAGGAAAGGTTCAATAGGAACCTGAGGGGAAACTTTTAACCAGAGTCGTCACCGTACGGTGACGCTGTGGGTCAGGGGTCATCCCACAGTGAGAGTGTGGGGATAGGGTTCTCAATAGACAATAGGTGTAGGAGTAGGCCATTCGGCCCTTTGAGCCAGCAGCGCCATTCACTGTGATCATCCACAATCAGTACTCCGTTCCTGCCTTCTCCCCAAATCCCCTGCCTCCGCTATCTTAAAGACCTCTATCTAACTCTCAGTTGACAACATCCAGGGAATCGGCCTCCCCTGCCTTCTGTGGCAGGGAACTACACAGATTCACAACTCTCTGAGTGAAAACGCTGTTCCTCATCTCCATTCTAAATGGCCTACCCCTTATTCTTAATCTGTGGCCCTTGGTCTGGACTCCCCCAACATCGGGAACATGTTTCCTGCCGCTAGCATGTCCAACCCCTTAATAGTCTTATATTTCAATAAGATGCCCTCTCATCCTTCTAAATTCCAGTGTATACAAGTCCAGTCGCTCTATTCTTTCAACATATGATAGTCCTGCCATCCCAGGAATTAACCTCTTGAACCTACGCTGCAATCCCTCAATAGCAAGAATGACTTCCTCAAAATTGGAGACCAAAATTGCATACTCCAGGTGTGGTCTCACCACGGCCCTGTACAACTGCAGAAGGACCTCTTTGCTCCAAAACTCAACTCCTCCTGTGATGAAGGCCAACATGCCATTAGCTTTCTTCACTGCCTGCTGTACTTGCATGCTTACTTTCATTGGCTGATGAACAAGGACCCCCAGATCCCGTTGTACTTCCCCTTTTCCTAACTTGACACCATTCACATAATAATCTAACTTTCTGTTCTTGCCACCAAAGTGGATATTCTCAAATGTATCCACAATACACTGCATCTGCCATGTATCTGCCCACTCACCCAACCTGTCCAAGTCACCCTGCATTCTCCTCACAATGCCACCCAGCTTTGTGTCATCTGCAAATTTGCTAACGTTACTTTTAATCCCTTCAGCTAAATCGCTGAAATAGCTGCAGTCCCAGCACCGAGCCTTGTGGTACCCCACTAGTCACTGCCTGCCACTCTGAAAGGGACCTTTTAATCCCTACTCTGTTTCCTGTCTGCCGACCAATTTTCTATCCATGTCAGTACCCTACCCGCAATACCATGTGTAATTTTGCCCACTATTCTCCTATGTGGGACTTGATCAAAGGCTTCCTGAAAGACCAGGTACACCCAGCAGTAAAATGACAAACATCCAGTTGCATTTACATGCGTATGTGTGGCTGTACATGATCTATCCCCAACACTCCATGTATATCCATGAGCCTATCCAAAAGCCACTTAAACGCCAGTCATATCTGCCTTACCACCACCCATGTTGCACCATTCCAGGCAGAGCAGCCATTCACATGTGGAGCCACAGGAGATGGCCAAAGTATAACATTTGGGATATTATGTTCCAAGATGTACAAGCCACTGGTGAGGTTGCACTTGCAGCATTGCGTTACCCTGCTGAAGCAGAGAGTGAGTGGTGGAGTCAGAGGGAACAAGAGGGGAAGGTAACAGTCCAGGTGGGTTCAGTAAGTGGGTGAAGGGCAGATGGAGGCTGGTGGGGAAAGGTAAGAAACTGGGGAATGGTGAACTGAAGGTTTGGATAAAGGAGGTGGTGAGAGAACCTGTGGAGATCACGAGAGAAAGGAACAGGGGGTACAGATTGTGTTGGAAAGAACTACAGATGCTGGTTTAAATCGAAGGTAGACACAAAATGGTGTCTGAAGAAGGCTCTCCACCCGAAACGTCACCCATTCCTTCTCTCCAGAGATGCTGCCGGACACTCTGAGTTACTCCAGCATTTTGTGTCTACCAGGGGGGTACAGATTACTGAAAACTGGAGAATCTAAAGTTTACTCCATTGGGCTACAGACAACCCAAGCAGAATAGGAGATACAGTGTTTTAATGGTGTTAGGCAGGAACCTGCAACGGTTGATTGGAGCAGGTTGTTTATGAGCAAAGAGAAATGCAGAATGTCGCACCATTTTAAAAGTTTGACAGAGAAAGTTCAAGGCATGTTTCTATTAGATTGAGGGGTAAGACAGGTGGTGGTATGAGATTGTGCATGACAAGATAAATTGAGGCTCTGGAAAGGAAAACAAGGGGCGATGAAAAGGTTGTATCCAGTAATGGGCGAGTCGAGAACCAGAAAGTACAGATGCAGAATAAAAAGACTTGCTTTTAGAATGGAGATGAGGAAGAATTTAATTTGCCAGAGGTCGGTGAATCTGGAATTCATTGCCACGGACGGCTGTGGACGACGACATTGGGTATTTTTAAAGTGGAGATTAATACGTTCTTGATTAGGAAGGGCGTCAAAGGTTATGGGACAAAGGTAGGAGAATGGGATTGAGAGAGAAGGATAGATCAGCCATGATTGGAATGCGGAGTCGACACGACGGGTGAATGGCCTAATTCTGCGTCCATGTCTTATGGTACAGACAGCTGGAGGAGTTCAGGGAATTGAGGAGCATACTGAAGAACGAATAAGGATGGCAAAAAGGGGGAAAGAGATAGCTCTGATGGATGAGATTTCAGAGATTTTAACAGTGTATTGAGGGGAAAAAGGGCTTACTGGGGGAGAATAGGGCAGAGCAGCCATTCACATGTGTAGCTACAGGAGATGGCCAATGTATTACAGTGCGATGTTATGTTACATGATGCATAAGATATTAGTGAGCATTGTGTCACCCTGCTACAGGAAAGATGTTATTAAGGGGTAGATTTACGAGGATGTGGCCAGGGCTTCAGTGTCTGAACTATTGGAGAGGTTGGACAGGCTGGGACCTCATTCCTTGGAGCGCTGGAGGCTGTGAGCTGATCTTACAGAGGTGTACAAGAGCACGAGGGGAATAGATTGGGTGAATGCACAGTCTTTTACCCAGGATAGGGGAATCACGAACCTGACGACATTGGTTTAAGGTGAGAGAGGAACCTGAGGGGAAACATTTAACCACAGAGTCGTCACCGTACGGTGACGCTGTGGGTCAGGGGTCATCCCACCGTGAGAGTGTGGGGATAGGGTTCTCAATAGACAATAGGTGTAGGAGTAGGCCATTCGGCCCTTTGAGCCAGCAGCGCCATTCACTGCGATCATGGCTGATCATCCACAATCAGTACTCCGTTCCTGCCTTCTCCCCAATCCCCTGCCTCCTGCTATCTTAAAGACCTCTATCTAACTCTCAGTTGACACATCCAGGGAATCGGCCTCCCCTGCCTTCTGTGGCAGGGACTACACAGATTCACAACTCTCTGAGTGAAAACGCTGTTCCTCATCTCCATTCTAAATGGCCTACCCCTTATTCTTAATCTGTGGCCCCTGGTCTGACTCCCCCAACATCGGGAACATGTTTCCTGCCGCTAGCATGTCCAACCCCTTAATAGTCTTATATATTTCAATAAGATTCCCTCTCATCCTTCTAAATTCCAGTGTATACAAGTCCAGTCGCTCTATTCTTTCAACATATGACAGTCCCGCCATCCCAGGAATTAACCTCTTGAACCTACGCTGCAATCCCTCATAGCAAGCAATGACTTCCTCAAAATTGGAGACAAAATTGCATACTCCAGGTGTGGTCTCACCACGGCCCTGTACAACTGCAGAAGGACCTCTTTGCTCTAAAACTCAACTCCTCTTGTGATGAAGACCAACATGCCATTTGCTTTCTTCACTGCCTGCTGTA
Organism: Amblyraja radiata; assembly: GCF_010909765.2. Lineage (NCBI taxonomy): Eukaryota > Metazoa > Chordata > Chondrichthyes > Rajiformes > Rajidae > Amblyraja > Amblyraja radiata. The sequence continues at coordinate 5,771,904 of NW_022630150.1, read as the reverse complement.
CATGCATGCTTACTTTCATTGACTGATGAACAAGGACCCCCAGATCCCGTTGTACTTCCCCTTTTCCTAACTTGACACCATTCACATAATAATCTAACTTTCTGTTCTTGCCACCAAAGTGGATATTCTCAAATGTATCCACAATACACTGCATCTGCCATGTATCTGCCCACTCACCCAACCTGTCCAAGTCACCCTGCATTCTCCTCACAATGCCACCCAGCTTTGTGTCATCTGCAAATTTGCTAACGTTACTTTTAATCCCTTCAGCTAAATCATTAATGTGTATTGTAAATAACTGCAGTCCCAGCTCCGAGCCTTGTGGTACCCCACTAGTCACTGCCTGCCACTCTGAAAGGGACCTGTTAATCCCTACTCTGTTTACTGTCTGCCGACCAATTTTCTATCCATGTCAGTACCCTACCCGCAATACCATGTGTAATTTTGCCCACTATTCTCCTATGTGGGACTTGATCAAAGGCTTTCTGAAAGACCAGGTACACCCAGCAGTAAAATGACAAACATCCAGTTGCATTTACATGCGTATGTGTGGCTGTACATGATCCATCCCCAACACTCCATGTATATCCATGAGCCTATCCAAAAGCCACTTAAACGCCACTGTCATATCTGCCTTACCACCACCCATGTTGCACCATTCCAGGCAGAGCAGCCATTCACATGTGGAGCCACAGGAGATGGCCAAAGTATAACATTTGGGATATTATGTTCCATGATGTACAAGCCACTGGTGAGGTTGCACTTGCAGCATTGCGTTACCCTGCTGAAGCAGAGAGTGAGTGGTGGAGTCAGAGGGAACAAGAGTGGAAGGTAACAGTCCAGGTGGGTTCAGTAAGTGGGTGAAGGGCAGATGGAGGCTGGTGGGGAAAGGTAAGAAACTGGGGAATGGACAACTGTAGGTTTGGATAAAGGAGGTGGTGAGAGAACCTGTGGAGATCACGAGAGAAAGGAACAGGGGGTACAGATTGTGTTGGAAAGAACTACAGATGCTGGATTCTGCGTCCATGTCTTATGGTACAGACTGCTGGAGGAGTTCA
>NW_022630150.1:5288077-5388916 GCF_010909765.2 Amblyraja radiata | reverse complement strand
AGGAAGATCGGGAGAGCTTAGGATGGCAGATGGCTGGTACACCTGTGTGGGCATGCTGTCTGGGCTCTCAGGCCGTCTCCCTAGCGAGGTACACATACTGGAAGATGAAGTCAGAGGTAGGCAAAAGTGCTGGAGAAACTCAGCGGGTGCGGCAGCATCTATGGAGCGAAGGAAATAGGCAACGTTTCGGCCCGAAACGTTGCCTATTTCCTTCGTTCCATAGATGCTGCCTCACCCGCTGAGTTTCTCCAGCACTTTTGTCTACCTTCGATTTTCCAGCATATATAATCATATAACATATAACAATGACAGCACAAAAACAGGCCATCTCGGCCCTTCTAGTCCGTGCCGAACACTTATTCTCCCCTAGTCCCATCTACCTGCACCCAGACCATAACCCTCCATTCCTTTCCCGTCCATATAACTATCCAATTTATTTTTAAATGATAGAAACATAGAAATTAAGTGCAGGAGTAGGCCATTCGGCCCTTCGAGCCTGCACCGCCATTCAATATGATCATGGCTGATCATCCAACTCAGTATCCCGTACCTGCCTTCTCTCCATACCCCCTGATCCCCTTAGCCACAAGGGCCACATCTAACTCCCTCTTAAATATAGCCAATGATAAAATCGAACCTGCCTCCACCACCTCCACTGGAAGCTCATTCCACACAGCCACCACTCTCTGAGTAAAGAAGTTCCCCCTCATGTTACCCCTAAACTTCTGTCCCTTAATTCTCAAGTCATGTCCCCTTGTTTGAATCTTCCCTACTCTCAATGGGAAAAGCTTATCCACGTCAACTCTGTCTATCCCTCTCATCATTTTAAAGACCTCTATCAAGTCCCCCCCTTAACCTTCTGCGCTCCAAAGAATAAAGGCCTAACTTGTTCAACTTTTCTCTGTAACTTAGTTGCTGAAACCCAGGCAACATTCTAGTAAATCTCCCCTGTACTCTCTCTATTTTGTTGACATCCTCCCAGCATCTGCAGTTCCATTTTGAACATCTCTGCTGAAGGACTGTGTGCATTAGATTTCCATCTGCAGTTCCTTCCTCTCCCGACGCCGGAGTTCCATCTTCCCGGCAAGAGGGACTGAAAACATCAGACTGGCTGCGGAGGCCACAAATAGGCTCCGACTGATGCCTTTCCCCACAGTGGAACATTTTGATTCTGTTGTGGGGGGGGACGTTCATGTTGAACTTTATAATGTGCTGTGTCATTTTTCTTTTTAAAATGTTTTCTATGGATGTATGGAAACTTAATTATTTCTTTTATGCAAAGGACTTTGGTTTCAACGCGAGTTGATTTAAACGTGCTATGTAAATAAAATGTACTTACTTACTTACTTACATATCACTCTTGTTACTATTACAGGTCACGGCCTGTGCCTTCAAGGCTCCATTCCTCCGCTCGGTCCACCTAAACATACCTGATCTCCCGGTTGCCAAACACTTTAACTCCCATTCCCATTCCCATTCCCACACTGACCTTTCTGTCCTGGGCCTCCTCCATTGTCAGAGTGAGGCCCAGAGCAAATTGGAGGGACGACACCTCGTATTTAGCTTGGGCAGCTAACATGAAGATTGACTTCTCTAACTTCAAGTAGCTCTTGCTTTCCCTCTCTCTCCATCTCCTCTCCCTTCCCAGTTCTCCCACCAGTCTGACTGTCTCCGACTATATTTTATCTCTGTTTTGATTTGTTGTTCCCTACTCCCAGCTAACAACGATCTATTCTACTCTTTCTTTGATCTCCATCCACCACCTCTCGTTTTCACACCTTACGCTTCCTTATCACTATATCTCCCTCTCCCCTGACAGCCTGAGTAACTGGGATAAACCTGGGATAAAGCTGGAGAAAGCATGGGAGAAACCTGGGATAAACATGGGATAAAGCTGGGATAAACACGGGATAAAGCTGGGATAAACATGGGATAAATACGGGATAAAGCTGGGATAAACATGGGATAAATACGGGATAAACACGGGATAAACATGGGATCAAGCTGGGATAAACATGGGATAAATACGGGATAAACACGAGATAAACACAGGATAAACACGGGATAAAGCTGGGATAAACATGGGATAAATACGGGATAAACAAGGGATAAACATGGGATAAACCTGAGATAAACACGGGATAAAGCTGGGGAAAACACGGGATAAAGCTGGGATAAACATGGGATAAATACGGGATAAACATGGGATAAACATGGGATAAACATGGGATAAATACGGGATAAACATGGGATAAACATGGGATAAACATGGGATAAACATGGGATAAATACGGGATAAACATGGGATAAATACGGGATAAACATGGGATAAATACGGGATAAACATGGGATAAATACGGGATAAACATGGGATAAACGCTGTGGACAAACTGTGGACAAGCCAGGCCGGCTCCAGACTAGGCCGGGCGGCCCCGGTTGCCATGGAGACGCGGCAGCAACGGCCGCGCAACCTAACCTGTTGCCGCCTCCTCCTCCTCCCGCCCCCGGGTGCCGCGCCCATTGGTCGGGGCCGGCGGGGCGGGGCCAGCGGGCGGCCACTGATTGGCTTCGGCGGCCGTCGGTCACCGGCGGAGGAGAAAGTTCGGTTGAGCGGCGCGAGGACAAGCAGGTGAGAGAAAGGTGGGTGAGTGGCCGGGATAATGTGGGATATATACCGGGATAATGTGGGATATATACTGGGATAAAGTGGGATATACACTGGGGAAATGTGGGATATATACCGGGATAATGTGGGATATATACCGGGATAATGTGGGATATATACAGGGATAATGTGGGATATATACTGGGGAAATGTGGGATATATACCGGGATAATGTGGGATATATACTGGGGATATGTGGGATATACACCGGGATAAAGTGGGATATATACCGGGATAATGTGGGATATACACTGGGATAATGTGGGATATACACCGGGATAATGTGGGATATACACTGGGGAAATGTGGGATATACACTGGGATAATGTGGGATATACACTGGGATAATGTGGGATATACACCGGGATAATGTGGGATATACACTGGGATAATGTGGGATATATACTGGGGAAATGTGGGATATACACCGGGATAAAGTGGGATAAACACTGGGATAATGTGGGATATATACTGGGGAAATGTGGGATATACACCGGGATAAACACTGGGGAAATGTGGGATATATACTGGGGAAATGTGGGATATATACCGGGATAATGTGGGATATACACTGGGATAATGTGGGATATACACCGGGATAAAGTGGGATAAACACTGGGATAATGTGGGATATATACTGGGGAAATGTGGGATATACACCGGGATAAACACTGGGGAAATGTGGGATATATACTGGGGAAATGTGGGATATATACCGGGATAATGTGGGATATACACTGGGATAATGTGGGATATACACCGGGATAAACACTGGGGAAATGTGGGATATATACTGGGGAAATGTGGGATATATACCGGGATAATGTGGGATATATACCGGGATAAACACTGGGGAAATGTGGGATATATACTGGGGAAATGTGGGATATATACCGGGATAATGTGGGATATATACCGGGATAATGTGGGATATACACCGGGATAAACACTGGGGAAATGTGGGATATATACTGGGGAAATGTGGGATATATACCGGGATAATGTGGGATATATACCGGGATAATGTGGGATATATACTGGGATAATGTGGGATAAACACTGGGATAAAGTGGGATAAATACCGGGATAATGTGGGATATACACTGGGGAAATGTGGGATATATACCGGGATAATGTGGGATATATACTGGGATAAAGTGGGATATACACCGGGATAATGTGGGATATACACCGGGATAATGTGGGATATATACCGGGATAATGTGGGATATACACTGGGGAAATGTGGGATATACACTGGGGAAATGTGGGATATATACTGGGGATAATGTGGGATATACACTGGGGAAATGTGGGATATATACCGGGATAATGTGGGATATATACTGGGATATATACTGGGGAAATGTGGGATATATACTGGAGAAATGTGGGATAAACACTGGGATAAAGTGGGATAAACACTGGGGAAATGTGGGATAAACACTGGGGAAATGTGGGATAAACACTGGGGAAATGTGGGATATATACCGGGATAATGTGGGATAAACACTGGGATAATGTGGGATATATACCGGGGAAATGTGGGATATATACTGGGGAAATGTGGGATATATACCGGGATAATGTGGGATATATACTGGGGAAATGTGGGATATACACTGGGGAAATGTGGGATAAACACTGGGGAAATGTGGGATATATACCGGGATAATGTGGGATAAACACTGGGATAATGTGGGATATACACTGGGGAAATGTGGGATAAACACTGGGGAAATGTGGGATATATACTGGGGATAATGTGGGATATACACCGGGATAATGTGGGATATATACCGGGGAAATGTGGGATATACACTGGGGAAATGTGGGATAAACACAGGGGAAATGTGGGATAAACACAGGGGAAATGTGGGATATATACCGGGATAAAGTGGGATAAACACTGGGATAAAGTGGGATATACACTGGGATAATGTGGGATATACACAGGGGAAATGTGGGATAAACACTGGGATAAAGTGGGATATACACTGGGGAAATGTGGGATATACACTGGGGAAATGTGGGATATATACCGGGATAACGTGGGATATACACTGGGATAATGTGGGATATATACTGGGGATATGTGGGATATACACTGGGGATATGTGGGATATACACTGGGGAAATGTGGGATATACACTGGGGAAATGTGGGATAAACACAGGGGAAATGTGGGATAAACACTGGGGAAATGTGGGATAAACACAGGGGAAATGTGGGATAAACACAGGGGAAATGTGGGATATACACTGGGGAAATGTGGGATAAACACTGGGGAAATGTGGGATATACACTGGGGAAATGTGGGATATATACCGGGATAAAGTGGGATATACACCGGGATAAAGTGGGATAAACACTGGGGAAATGTGGGATATACACTGGGGAAATGTGGGATAAAGTGGGATAAATACCGGGATAAAGTGGGATAAACACTGGGATAATGTGGGATATACACTGGGGAAATGTGGGATATATACCGGGATAAAGTGGGATAAACACCGGGGAAATGTGGGATATATACTGGGGAAATGTGGGATAAACACTGGGATAAAGTGGGATATACACTGGGGAAATGTGGGATAAACACTGGGATAAAGTGGGATAAACACTGGGGAAATGTGGGATATATACCGGGGAAATGTGGGATAAATACCGGGATCAAGTGGGATAAACACAGGGGAAATGTGGGATAAACACTGGGGAAATGTGGGATATATACCGGGGAAATGTGGGATAAATACCGGGATCAAGTGGGATAAACACAGGGGAAATGTGGGATAAACACAGGGGAAATGTGGGATAAACACGGGGGAAAAGTGGGATAAATACCGGGGAAAAGTGGGATAAACACCGGGGAAAAGTGGGGATAAACCCGGGGAAATGTGGGATAAATACTGGGGGAAAGTGTAGATTAACCCGGGGAAAAGTGTGGATAAATTCGGGATAAACGCCGGGATAAACTTGGGGAAAGGAGGGATAAAACTGGGGCAAACTCCGGGATAAACTTGGGGAAAAGTGGGGTAAACCCGGGATAAACCCCTGGATAAACCTGGGGAAAAGTGGGATGAATAATCCTCAGTCAACTCGGGATAAACCTGGGGAAAATCCAGGATAGAGCCAGGGAAAACCCGGGATAAATCAGGAGGAAAGCAGTATTAACCTGGGAACAACACAGGAGAGACCTCAGGGAAAATGTGGGATAACCCTGGGATAGACCTGGTGAAAACTCGGGATAAACCTCAGGCAATTCAGGATAAACTTCAACTCGGGTTAACCCTGGGGACAACCCGGGATAAATGTGGGGAAATTTAAGGACTTTAAGAAACAGTTAGACAGGTGCATGGATAGGACAGGTTTGGGGGGACTTGGACCAAGCGCAGGCAGGTGGGACTAGTGTAGCTGGGACATGTTGGCCGGTATGGGCAAGTTGGGCCGAAGGGCCTGTTTCCACACTGTATGTATCGCTCTATCACTCTATGATTCTAGGCAGGAATAATAACACACCAAGCCACAGATAAAAAACCGGGGATCAAGACGGAAATCAATCTGCGATACACCAGGACATCGTCGATAAAACCGGGATAAAATGGGCTAAACCTGGAATAAGCCAGAGGTGCCAAACCTGGGATAAAATCTTGAAACTGGATAATAAGTTCTGCAGAAGAGAAAGTAAGAAATGTGACCCTACTCTTAACAAAGGAGGTAAAGAAAGCACAGGAAATATATCAGGCTCCCATTTGACACACATACAGTTTTATAAGACCAGAAGGCATAGGAGTAGAATTAGGCCATTCGCCCCATCCAGTCTGCTCCATCATTTGATCATGGCCGATCTATATTTCACCCTCAACCCCATTCTCCTGCCTTCTCCCCATTATCTTTGATGCCCCTACTAATCAAGAACCTATCAATCTCCACTTTAAAAATACCCAATGGCTTGGCCTCCACAGCCATCTGTGGCAACGGATTCCACAGATTCACCACCCTCATGTCTGAAGAAACGGCTCCTCATCTCCATTCTAATGGCCCTGTCCCACTGTACGAGTTCATTCCAAGAGCTCTCCCGAGTTTCAAAAAAATCAAACTCGTGATAAGCACGGAGAATGAACGTAGCGGGTACGTCGGAGCTCGGGGACGTCTCTTAGCGGCTCGTAACGCTAACGGCAGGTACTCGGGAAGACTCGCTAACGGCAGGTAAGCTCGGGAAGACTCGTGAAAAATTTTCAACATGTTGGCAAATGTCCACGAGAGCCCCGAGTACCGACGAGTGTCCATTACTGTAAATCTCCGAGTTCGAATCGGGAGAGCTCCTGGAATGAACTCGTATCGTGGGACAGGGCTTTAAAGGTACGTCCTTTTAGTCTGAGGCTGTGGCCCTCTAGGCTTACACTCATCCACTACTGGAAATAGACTTGTGAGATTTATAACGGGAGATAACCATCTTGTGGGGGGAAATATGGACTGTGGACTCGTCCATATAGGGACTAGCCTGCACACTAATCTTGTCCTGTTTTTGTCTTGTAGGAAGAAAGTGGATGAGCAAACATGGATGACTTCGTCGCTCATTCACAGTTCACCAGCACAGCTGCCAGCATAAGGTCTTCTATGGTGTCTATAAGGACACCAGATCAGTTAGGTACAGAGCTCACCTCATCACTCGGGAGACAGGAGAGCAGTCTGCTTTCAGGTAGGGAAGCTCCTTGACCGCTACCGATGGGCGCTCTGTGTATTTTCACTTGTCTCGTAACTTGTGTTGTCTGATATTTCTCCCAAGCTGAAACCAAAGAAAGTTGGAACACAGAAGATCGAAGTCACGCGAATTACCCTTACCTGGTAAGGACTTGCCTTTCCTATTCGCGGTTGTCCAAGGGGTGGGAGATTGCGACCTTCGCGTGGTCCGCCCTGTTTCGACGAATGCAATCAACCCGGCGTGCACAATCAAATAAGATCAAATAGAACAAGTTGTCCTGCAACTTTAGGCTGTGTACGCCATACGCAAGAATAAGAAGAAGAAAGCGGTTGTCCAATATATGGGTGGCATGGTGGGGCAGCGGGTAACCATATCCATATAACCATATAACAATTACAGCACGGAAACAGGCCATCTCGACCCTTCTAGTCCGTGCCGAACACATAATCTCCCCTAGTCCCATCTACCTGCGCTCAGACCATAACCCTCCATTCCTTTCCCATCCATATAACTATCCAATTTATTTTTAAATGATAAAAACGAACCTGCCTCCACCACCTTCACTGGAAGCTCATTCCACACAGCTACCACTCTCTGAGTAAAGAAGTTCCCCCTCATGTTACCCCTAAACTTCAGTCCCTTAATTCTCAAGTCATGTCCCCTTGTTTGAATCTTCCCTACTCTCAGTGGGAAAAGCTTTTCCACGTCAACTCTGTCTATCCCTCTCATCATTTTAAAAACCTCTATCAAGTCCCCCCTTAACCTTCTGCGCTCCAAAGAATAAAGCCCTAACTTGTTCAACCTTTCTCTGTAACTTAGTTGCTGAAACCCAGGCAACATTCTAGTAAATCTCCTCTGTACTCTCTCTATTTTGTTGACATCCTTCCTATAATTAGGCGACCAAAATTGCACACCATACTCCAGAATTGGCCTCACCAATGCCTTGTACAATTTTAACATTACATCCCAACTTCTATACTCAATGCTCTGATTTATAAAGGCCAGCACACCAAAAGCTTTCTTTACCGCCCTATCTACATGAGATTCCACTTTCAGGGAACTGTGCACAGTTATTCCCAGATCCCTCTGTTCACCTACATTCTTCAATTCCCTACCATTTACCATGTACGTCCTATTTTGATTTGTCCTGCCAAGATGTAGCACCTCACACTTATCAGCATTAAACTCCATCTGCCATCTTTCAGCCCACTCTTCCAACTGGCATAAATCTCTCTGTAGACTTTGAAACTCTACTTCATTACCCGCAACCCCACCTATCTTAGTATCATCTGCATACTTACTAATCCAATTTACCACACCATCATCCAGATCATTGATGTACATGACAAACAACAGTGGACCCAACACAGATCCCTCACAGTGCCAGAGACCCAGTATCAATCCTGACCTCGGGTGCTATTCGTGTGTGGAGTTTGCACGTTCTCCCCGTGACCTGTGTGGATTTATCTCCGGTTCCTCCCACGCTCCAAAGTCCTACAAGTTTGCAGTTTAATTGGCTTGGTATAATTGTAAATTGTCCCTATTGTGTACAGGATATTGTTAGTGTGCCGGGGACTGCTGGTCTGTGTGGACTCGGTGGGCCAAAGGGCCTGTTTCCGTGCTGTATCCCTAAACTAAACTAAACTAAACGTCTAAATAGACGCAAACTGTTGGAGTAACTCAATGGGACAGGCGGCGTCTCTGGAGAGAAGGAATGGGTGATGTTTTGGGTCGAGACCCTTCTTCAGACTAGAGTCAGACCCTCTGTGTTCCTCCAGCACAGAGCTGTCACGGAAAAGGGAAACGAGAGATATAGATGGCGATGTAGGAATATATCGGAACAAATGAATGAAAGATATGCAAAAAAAGTAACAATATGAAAGGAAACAGGTCACCATTAACTCCTTGTTCAAAAGGGAACTGCAGATGCTGGAATATCGAGGGTGCACAAAATTGCTGGGGAAACTCAGCGGGTGCAGCAGCATCTATGGAGCGAAGGCATCCTTCGCTCCATAGATGCTGCTGCACCCGCTGAGTTTCCCCAGCAATTTTGTGTACCCACCATTAACTCCTTACTAGGTGAGGATGAAACCCTGGTGTGTCTTGGGTGGGGGAGGTATGGAGACAGAGGGAATGCAGAGGTTACTTGAAGTTAGAGAAATCAATGTTCCCGATGTTGGGGGAGTCCAGAACCAGGGGCCGCAGTTTAAGAATATGGGGTAAGCCATTCAGAACGGAGATGAGGAAACATTTTTTCACACAGAGGGTGGTGAGTCTGTGGAATTCTCTGTGAGGCAGAGCGGTGGAGGCCGGTTCTCTGGATGCTTTCAAGAGAGAGTTACATCCTCGTAAATCGTTTCTGCACTTTTCCCAGGTTAATAACTCTAAAAATGTACGGGTTTGTAAGTTTAGATTTAGCTCTTAGGGCTAACGTAATCAAGGGATATGGGGAGAAAGCAGGAACGGGGGTTACTGATTGTGGATGATCAAGGATGATTTAAGTATAAGGGGATGGCCATTTAGAATGGAGACGAGGAAACACTTTTTCTCACAGAGAGTGGTGAGTCTGTGGAAATCTCTGCCTCAGAGGGCGGTGGAGGCAGGTTCTCTGGATGCTTTCAAGAGAGAGCTAGATAGGGCTCTTAAAGATAGCGGAGTCAGGGGATATGGGGAGAAGGCAGGTACGGGGTACCGATTGTGGATGATCAGCCATGATCACATTGAATGGTGGTGCTGGCTCGAAGGGCCGAATGGCCTCTACTCCTGCACCTATTGTCTATTGTCTATAATATTCATTCCCCTGGGTTGTAAGCTGCCCAAGCAAAATCTCTCCAGAGATGCTGCCTGTCCCGATGAGTTACTCCGACATTTTGTGTCTATTTTTAACTACACTCACGATGCTATTGATTGCAGAATGACCTGATCAAAAGTCGAGTGCCTCTGGAGAACATCCAGCCCGAGATGTGGACCTCAGATCACGAGCACCAGATGACTGAGTTTATTTATGATGTGACTCGGAGGTTGCTGACTGTGTACATGGATGAGTACGCTGGGTTACTGGTAATCGCTGGTACCCCCCCACAGGTACGCCTCATTGCTCAACGATTCAAGTGAAGAGTCAAGAGTGTTTTATTGTCATATGTCCCGGATGGGAGAATGAAATTCTTACTTGCTGCAGCATAACACAATATGTGAATATGGGGGGTAAACATAGTACATAAAGGGGGAAGAGAAAAAAATGAAAAAGTTCAATAAATAGACAATTGGTGCAGGAGTAATAATAATAATAATGGATGGGATTTATATAGCGTCTTTCTAATACTCAAGGCGCTTTACATCGCATTATTCATTCACTCCTCAGTCACACTCGGTGGTGGTAAGCTACTTCTGTAGCCACAGCTGCCCTGGGGCAGACTGACGGAAGCGTGGCTGCCAATCTGCGCCTACGGCCCCTCCGACCATCACCAGTCACTCACACACCTTCATACACATTCACACACAGGCAAAGGTGGGTGAAGTGTCTTTCCCAGGGACACAACGACAGTATGCACTCCAAGCGGGATTTGAACCGGCTACCTTCCGGTTGCCAGCCGAACACTTAGCCCATTGTGCCATCTGTCGTCCCAGTAGGCCATTCGGCCCTTCCAGCCAGCACCGCCATTCAATGTGATCATGGCTGATCATCCCCAATCAGTACCCCATTCCTGCCTTCTCCCCATATCCCCTGACTCCGCTATCTTTAAGAGCCCTATTCAGCTCTCTCTTGAAAGTATCCAGAGAACCGGCCTCCACCGCCCTCTGAGGCAGAGAATTCCACAGACTCACAACTCTCTGTGTGAAAAAGTGTTTCCTCGTCTCCGTTCTCAATGGCTTACCCCTTATTCTTAAACTGTGCGTGTGTGGCCCCTGGTTCTGGACTCCCTAAATAACAAATATAGTGCAATAATAATATAGTCTTTTACAGTTCAGAGCTCAGAGTTTATTCGTTGTTGTGTTTAATAGCCTGATGGCTGTAGGGAAGAAGCTGTTCGTGAACCTGGACGTTACAGTTTTCAGGCTCCTGTACCTTCTTCCTGATGGCAATGGTGAGACGAGTGTGTGGTCAGGGTGGTGTGTGTCCCTGATGATGTTGGCTGCCTTTTTGAGGCAGCGACTACGATAGATCCCTTCGACGGTGTGGAGGTCAAAGCTGGTGATGGACTGGGCACTGGTCACAACTTTTTGTATTCTAGCGGGCACAAGATGATTAAAGTCATGTAGCACAGAAACTGGCCCTTCGGCCCAACTGATCCATGCTGTCAAAGGGATAGATGGGAAGCCACGATGAGTTGTTCCACCACTCATTCATCAGGACAGGTTCTGAATGATAATTCTAGATTACTTTGGTTATTATTGTCAGGTGTATCATAGAAACATAGAAACATAGAAAATAGGTGCAGGAGTAGAGGCCATTCGGCCCTTCGAGCCTGCACCGCCATTCAATATGATCATGGCTGATCATCCAACTCAGTATCCTGTACCTGCCTTCTCTCCATACCCCCTGATCTCTTTAGCCACAAGGGCCACATCTAACTCCCTCTTAAATATACCAATGAACTGTGGCCTCAACTACCTTCTGTGGCAGAGAATTCCACAGATTCACCACTCTCTGTGTGAATTTTCTTTTCTCATCTCGGTCCTAAAAGATTTCCCCCTTATCCTTAAACTGTGACCCCTTGTTCTTGACTTCCCAACATCGGGAACAACCTTCCTGCATCTAGCCTGTCCAACCCCTTAAGAATTTTGTAAGTTTCTATAAGATCCCCCCTCAATCTTCTAAATTCTAGCGAGTACAAGCCGAGTCTATCCAGTCTTTCTTCATGTGAAAGTCCTGACATTCCAGGAATCAGTCTGGTGATCGAGGTACAGTGAAAAGCCATCCTGTCAAAGAAAAGACTGCACACAAATACAATCAAGCATAGTCTAGATATAAAAGATAGTACAACATTTAGTGCAAAGATATAACATTAAAGTCCGATAAAGTCTAACTAAAAATAGTTCAAATGTTTAAGAAGAAACTGCAGATGCTGGAAAAATCGAAGGTGGACAGAAATGCTGGAGAAACTCAGCGGGTGAGGCAGGGTCTCTGGAGCGAAGGAATAGGTGATGTTTTGGGTCGAGACCCTTCTTCAGACGGATAGTTCAAAGGTCTCCCACGAGGTTGAGGATTCTGTAATCCTTTGCCTTGTCGAACAAGTCTCACTTTTTAAAAACTCCATTTTTTTGTGAAGATGGTGGGTGTGGAACGAGCTGCCAGAGGACGTCATTGAGGCTGGGACAATCCCAATGCTTAAGAAACAGGTGCATGGATAGGACTGGTTAGGAGGGCTGTGGACCAAACGCGGGCAGGTGGGACTTGTGCAGCTGGGGCATGTTGGGCCGAAGGGCCACTCTACCTCCACCAACCAAAGCCAGTGACCACCGTCTGCATTTCCCTTCCAGGGCACGGATTACCTGATGTACTTCATCCGCAAGGAGCAGGCGGTGATTACGGAGGATAACTTCATGCACGTGGTGCAGTTTGGCAGCATCCGGCATGGACACCTGGAGAGCCTGCTGAGGCACATGCAGGGCATTTTTGCTGCGCAGTTTTTTGAGAACCGAATGTGGCCCGAGGGAATCAAGAACAACTTCTCCGCGCACTTGCACAAATTCCTGGCCAGCCTCACAGGTATCTGAATTGTAGACGCTGCCCAGACCATCACACAAAACCACCCTCCCTTCCATCGACTCCATCTACACCTCACGCTGCCGGCAGCATAATCGAGGACCAGTCTCACCCCCACCTTGCTACTGTAGAAGGGTCCCAACCCAAGACGTCACCTGTCCATTCCCCCCACAGGTGCTACCTGACCCTGACGCTGAATTCCTCCAGCACTTTGTTTCTCTCTGGGTTATTGGATCGGACGCATGAATTCAAAGCCCAAGGTAGCAGCTGGGGAATTTAAATAAATCTGCATTATAAAATATTGGCATCAGTAAAGGTGACTATGAATCTAATGAATTGTTGTAAAAACCCATCTGGTTCCAGCGAGAAGCAAATCTGCCTCACTTACCGAGTCTGGCATAAAACTAGACACCGAGTGAAGGGGCTACTAACTCTTAACCCAAGAGCAAAAACTGCAGTAAAATGAACCTTACAGGTTGTCGACTTGTTGACTCTCATTTTCTCCACAGATGCTCGATACAAGTTGGATGGCCACACTGTCCTTTATATCCCACAGGAAAGCTTGATGTTGACACCGGAGCAAGCAGCAAAGGACAAGGACCTTCTCCAGAGACTGGAGAGTGAGTCATGATTTACACCCGTCTACACGGGGCGACACTGTGGCACAGCGTTCAGAGATACAGCGCGGGAAATGGGCCCTTCAGTCCACCGAGACCGCACCGACTGGCCATCCCCGCACATTAACACCACCCGACACACACGAGAGACAATATACACTCTCACCAAGCCAATTTAACTACAGTACGAACCTGTACGGCTTTGGAGCGTGGGAGGAAATCAAAGATCTCAGAGATAACCCACGGGGAGAACGTACAAACTCCGTACAGACAGCACCCGTAGTCCGGATGGAACCCGGGTCTCCGGCGCTGCAAGCGCTGTAAGGCAGCAACTCTACCGCTGCGCCACCCACCGTGACTGACGTTCTGCTGCCTTACAGCGCTTGTATTCACTGGAATTTAGAAGGATGAGCGGGCATCTTATAGAAACATATAAAATTATTAAGGGATTGGACAGGCTAGATGCAGGAAAAATGTTCCCCAATGTTGGGGGGAGTCCAGAACCAGGGGGTCTCACACACAGTTTAAGAATAAGGGGTTAGGCCATTTAGGACTGAGATGCGGAAACACTTTTCCACCCAGAGAGTTGTGAATCAGTGGAATTCTCTGCCACAGAGGGCAGTGGAGGCCGATTCACTGGATGTTTTCAAGAGAGAGTTGGATTTAGCTCTTAGGGCTAACGGAATCAAGGGATATGGGGGGAAAAGTAGGAACGGGGTACTGATTTTAGATGATCAGCCGTGATCATATTGAATGGCGGTGATGACTCAAAGGGCCGAATGGCCTCTACTCCTGCACCAATTTTCTATGTTTCTAACCCATCAAATTCAATTTTCAGCTGCTGTTGTTCACTGGACTCGTCAGATTAAAGATGTGCTCAGTGCTCAGGAGTCGATCGATACCGGGGAGATCCTGGGGCCACTGGAGGAGATTGAGTTCTGGCGGAACCGCTGTGATGACCTGTCCGGCATTGGATTCCAGCTGGATAAACCTGGGGTCAAACACATCCAGGCTATCCTGGAACTCTCCAAATCCTCCTACATTGCTCCCTTCCTCAAACTTGCCAAGCTTATCCAGGTATGTTCATAAACTCATGAGTGATAGCGGCACAATTAGGCCATTTGGCCCATCGAGTCTACTCCAGCCATTCCATCGTGTATGTGTGTGTGTCTGTGTGTGTGTGGGGGTGAGGTGTGTGTGTGTGTGTGTGGGTGAGGTGTGTGTGGGTGTGTGTGTGGGTGAGGTGTGTGGGTGTGTGTGTGTGTGTGTGTGGGTGAGGTTGTGTGTGTGTGGGGGTGAGGTTGTGTGTGTGTGTGGGTGTGTGTGTGTGTGTGTGTGTGGGTGAGGTTGTGTGTGTGTGTGTGTGTGCGGGTGGGTGTGTGTGTGTGTGTGAGGGTGGGTGTGTGTGTGTCTGTGGGTGTGTGTGTGTGTGTGTGTGGGTGTGTGTGTGTGTGTGTGTGTGCGGGTGTGTGTGTGTGTGTGTGTGTGTGTGTGTGTGTGTGTGTGTGTGTGTGTGTGTGTGGGTGTGTGTGTGTGTGTGTGTGTGTGTGTGTGGGGTGTGTGTGTGTGTGTGTGTGTGTGTGTGTGTGTGTGTGTGTGTGTGTGTGTGTGTGTGTGTGTGTGTGTGTGTGTGTGAGGTGTGGAGATCTCGCCTCTCTCCACTATCCCTGATGTCCACGTTGTGCTTTGTGTTCAGGATGGACGTGCTCAGGCCCAGTCCAACCTCAGCTTCCTGGCCATCCTCAACGTGCCGTGCCAGGAGCTGACCACACTCCCGGTCAAAGACATCCCCCCCAAACTGCCGCACATCCTCAACCTAGTCCGTGTCATCTGGATCAACTCCTTGTTCTACAACACCCGCGACCGGATCACTGCACTCTTCCGCAAGGTGAGATCAACAGCGGTGGCCCTGTGGTCGCCCGCGGCTAGGTGGCTCGCCGCTCGCTCCACGTGGGGCCTGCATGTTCAAGCTCCCATTGCAGAGGTGAGGGGAAATACATGTTAGTGCTCTTGCAGCAGCCCTGGGGCAACACTGCACCCGGAGGTGGGCACAGTCTGGGCGGCAATACACAGGGGCGTGTTAGTCGTGGGGTAGTACAGAGAGTGGCACTGTGGGTGGGGCTATCACTGTGGGTAGGGGCAGTAGAGAGGGTGGCACTGTGGGTGGGGCTATCACTGTGGGTGGGGGCAGTACAGAGGGAGAGTCCCTGTGGTGGGACAGTACAGAGGGAGAGTCCCTGTGGTGGGGCAGTTCCAAGGGGTGACATTACTTGTGGTTGGGACAGTCCGTACAGAGGGAGAGTCATTGTTGGTGGGGCTATACAGAGGGTGGCATTGTGCATGGGGCAGTACAGTTATTGGAGTAGAATTCGGCCATTCGGCCCATCTATTCTACTACGCCATTCAATCGTGGCTGATTTCTGCCTCCTAATCCCATTTATCTGCCTCGGGAACGTATCTGTCTCTGCCTTAAAAATATCCACTGCCCGGCCTCCACAGCCCTCTGTGGCAATGAGTTCCACAGATTCACCACCCTCTGGCTGAGTGAGTGAGCACCACACTGAGGGAGCTTCAGGGCTGAGGGAGGTCTAGACTGAGGGAGCTTCAGGGCTGAGGGAGGTCTAGACTGAGGGAGGTCTAGACTGAGGGAGCTTCAGGGCTGAGGGAGGTCAAGACTGAGGGAGCTTCAGGGCTGAGGGAGGTCTAGACTGTGGGAGCTTCAGGGCTGAGGGAGGTCTAGACTGAGGGAGGTCTAGACTGTGGGAGCTTCAGGGCTGAGGGAGGTCTAGACTGAGGGAGGTCTAGACTGTGGGAGCTTCAGGGCTGAGGGAGGTCTAGACTGAGGGAGGTCTAGACTGAGGGAGGTCTAGACTGAGGGAGGTCTAGACTGAGGGAGGTCTAGGCTGAGGGAGGTCTAGACTGAGGGAGGTCTAGACTGAGGGAGGTCTAGACTGAGGGAGGTTCAGGGCTGAGGGAGGTTTAGACTGAGGGAGGTCTAGACTGAGGGAGGTCTAGACTGAGGGAGCTTCAGGGCTGAGGGAGGTCTAGACTGAGGGAGGTCTAGACTGAGGGAGGTCTAGGCTGAGGGAGGTCTAGACTGAGGGAGGTCTAGACTGAGGGAGGTCTAGACTGAGGGAGGTTCAGGGCTGAGGGAGGCTTAGACTGAGGGAGGTCTAGACTGAGGGAGGTCTAGACTGAGGGAGCTTCAGGGCTGAGGGAGGTCTAGACTGAGGGAGGTCTAGACTGAGGGAGCTTCAGGGCTGAGGGAGGCCCAGGCTGAGGGAGGTCTAGACTGAGGGAGGTCTAGACTGAGGGAGCTTTAGGACTGAGGGAGGTCTAGACTGAGGGAGGTCCAGACTGAGGGAGGTCTAGACTGAGGGAGGTCCAGACTGAGGGAGGTCTAGACTGAGGGAGGTCTAGACTGAGGGAGATCTAGACTGAGGGAGGTCTAGACTGAGGGAGGTCTAGACTGAGGGAGGTCTAGACTGAGGGAGGTCTAGACTGAGGGAGGTCTAGACTGAGGGAGGCCCAGACTGAGGGAGGTCTAGACTGAGGGAGGTCTAGACTGAGGGAGGCCCAGACTGAGGGAGGCCCAGACTGAGGGAGGTCTAGACTGAGGGAGGTCTAGACTGAGGGAGGTCTAGACTGAGGGAGGTCTAGACTGAGGGAGGTCTAGACTGAGGGAGGTCTAGACTGAGTGAGGGAGCGCTGTATTGTCAGCGTGGCATGATTAAGGGAGAGGACAATGGCAACACATTGCTGCCATTGTTTTGAAAAGAGTCTTCCACTCGTCTAGTTGGCCGAATGATTGGACGTTAAAGATGAGGTCGTTTATCAAACGACGGTAGACAAAAGTGCTGGAGAAACTCAGCGGGTGCAGCAGCATCTATGGAGCGAAGGAAATAGGCAATGTTTCGGGCCGAAACCCAGATGCTGCTGCACCCGCTGAGTTTCTCCAGCAATTTTGTGTACCTTCGATCTTCCAGCATCTGCAGTTCCTTCTTGAACAAAACTGAATGAAGTACTTCAGTGATTATTAGGCCCTTTCTGACATCTAGTGGTGTAGATGGGCGCTACATAAATGCAAATCCTTTCTTAGTCCATGCGTGACTGACTCTGTTCACCTACTGAAAGGAGGCGGTCAGGCGCACTAGGATTCTGACTTCAAGGCAATGATGCTTAACCCCGTGGCTGGCTGCCCTCATCCCCATTACTATGATAGCTCCATTAAAACGTCATGGGTTGGCAAGGCCAATCGATACCTGTGTAGGAAAGAGCCACAGGTGCTGGTTTAAACCAAAGATAGACACAAAATGCTGGAGTAGCTCAGCGGGACAGGCAGCACCTCTGGAGAGAAGGAATGGGTGACGTTTCTGGTCGAGATCCTTCTTCAGAGAGCAGTAGTTGTCCGAATCAGGCTCAGTCAGGCTCGTTACAGATGCTCCCATCTACTCTGCCTCTATCACAGAATCTACTCCCCATCCCCACTCTAATGTCTTTAAGAAGGAACTGCAGATGCTGGAAAATCGAAGGTACACAAAAAAGCTGGAGAAACTCAGCGGGTGCAGCAGCATCTATGGAGCGAAGGAAATAGGCAACGTCTCGGGCCGAAACCCAAAGGAAATAGGCAACGTTTCGGGTCGAAACCCAAAGGGTTTCGGCCCGAAACTTTACCTATTTCCTTCGCTCCATAGATGCTGCTGCACCCGCTGAGTTTCTCCAGCACTTTTGTGTACCTACCATTCCTCTGTCGGTAGGTACAAAAAGCTGGAGTAACTCAGCGGGACAGGCAGCATCTCTGTAGAGAAGGAATGGGCGACGTTTCGGGTCGAGACCCTTCGTCAGACTGGAGTTGTTAAGTGACTGGGGCAGTTCACCGTCACCATTAGCGAGCGAGTGTGTTTTACCCTCCTGCCTGCCTTCCTTCCCCTCTCCAGCTGAGTAACGAGATCATTCACCTGTGCTCCAAAGAGATCTCGCTGGACAAGATATTTGAGGGCTTCACCAAGTCGAGCAAGGCCACCTTGCATGACTGTATCGAGTGCTGCCAGGTGTGGAAGAGGCACTTTGGTCATGCAGCCACCGTTCACAGCAGGTGAGTCCCCCTCACCTTCCTCCCCCTCTCACAGACCCAGTTGTGGCTTCTCAAGTTCAAGTTCAAGTTCAAGTTTATTGTCATGTGTCCCTGATAGGACAATGAAATTCTTGCTTTGCTTCAGCACAACAGAACATAGTAGGCATTGACTACAAAACAGATGAATAAATAAATAATGGGCTATTAATGTTCAGAGTTTTGTCCCAGCCAGGTTTAATAGCCTGATGGCTGTGGGGAAGTAGCTATTCCTGAACCTGGTCGTTGCAGTCTTCAGGCTCCTGTACCTTCTACCTGAAGGTAGCAGGGAGATGAGTGTGTGGCCAGGATGGTGTGGGTCTTTGATGATACTGCCAGCCTTCTTGAGGCAGCGACTGCGATAAATCCCCTCGATGGAAGGAAGGTCAGAGCCGATGATGGACTGGGCAGTGTTTACTACTTTTTGTAGTCACTTCCTCTCCAGGGCGCTCAAGTTGCCGAACCAAGCCACGATGCAACCGGTCAGCATGCTCTCTACTGTGCACCTGTAGAAGTTAGAGAGAGGGTACACAAAAATGCTGGAGAAACTCAGCGGGTGCAGCAGCATCTATGGAGCGAAGGAAATAGGCGACGTTTCGGGCCGAAACCCTTCTTCAGACTGATGGGGGGGGGGGGGGGGGGGGGGAGAAGGAAGGAAAAAGGGAGGAGGAGGAGCCCGAGGGCGGGGGGATGGGAGGAGACAGCTCGAGGGTTAAGGAAGGGGAGGAGACAGCAAGGGCTAGCAAAACTGGGAGACATCACACTGGGTGGTGCGGAGAGTTAGAGTTAGAGCCTCCTTGACAAACCGACTCTCCGTCATCTTCTCAGGAAGTAGAGGCGCTGATGTGCTTTCTTGATAATTGCATCAGTGTTCTCGGACCAGGAGCTTGCAGACAGACCTCTGTACGTGCAGCCAGTAGAAGGGATGAGAGGGAAAGATGGATCAGCCACGACTGAATGGGCCAAATGGCCTGATTCTCCTCCTATGACTTATGAACTCATGCTGCCTCATGTTACACGAGATCCGGGTTTAATCCTCACCTCAGTCCTGGCACCACTTTAGCCCACAAGGAATGCCACTAGATTATCATGATACTGCTTGTCTGATTTCCACACTGCCATCTCTCCGCAGTGTGATGTCCACATGTATCATTATGGTCGGAGCCCACACCACACTCTGTCCTCCGGCCCATAACCAGGGGGCCATTCATTATAAGGTCATTAGGAGCAGAATGTGGTCATTCGGCCCATCAACTCTGCGCCATTCAATCAGGGCTGATCTATCTCACCCCCCTAACCCCATTCTCCTGTCTTCTCCCCATAACCTTTGATAGCCCGTACTAATCAAGAATCTATCTCTGCCTTAAAAATATCTATTGACTTGGCCTCCACAGACTTCTGTGGCAAAGATTTCCACAGATTCACCACCCTCTGACTAAAGAAATTCCTCTTCATCTCCTTCCTGCTTTAATTCTGAGGCTGTGACTCTCCCATTAGTGGAAACATCCTTTCATTATTCAGTAAGTTTCAATGAGTACCCCCTCATCCTTCTAAACTCCAGCGAGTACAGGCCCAGTGCCGACAGACGCTCATCATAGGCTAACCTACTCATTCCTGGGAACATTCTTGTAAACCTCCTCTGGACCCTCTCCAGAGCCAGCGACATCCTTCCTCAGATCTGGGGCCCAAACTTGGTGAAACGCGCCACATCTGACACACTGTGCAGGAATAGGTCGCAGAATCAACATTGTGTTTGCGGACCACAATAGAAACATAGAAATAGGTGCAGGAGTAAGGCCATTCGGCCCTTCCAGCCAGCACTGCCATTCAATATGATCATGGCTGATCATCCACAATCAGTACCCCGTTCCTGCTTTCTCCCTATATCCCTTGATTCTTTTAGCCCTAAGAACAAAATATAACTCTTATCTTGAAAACATCCAGTGAATTGGCCTCCACTGCCTTCTGTGGCAGAAAATTCCACAACTTTCTGGGTGAAAAGATTTTTCCTCATCTCAGTCCTAAAAGGCCTACCTCTTATTCTTAAACTGTGACCCCTAGTTCTGGACTCCCCCAACATGGGGAACATTTTTCCTGCATCTAGCCTGTCCAATCCATTAAGAATTTTATATAGTCTCGACTGTCCCAAGAATAACACGTCAGGAAGGTCTGTCTGGGCAAGGCAGGCTCGGTGCCACGGTGGGGAGCTGGAGGGAGCTGCCTGGCTGCTTGCTTCACTTACACAGCTGGAGTTAGGATGAGTAGGAAGATTGTTTGTGTCTGAAACTTCAGTGCCCTTGCTCCGCAGATTCTCCGACATCCCCTGGGTCCTGGATCACACCAGCATCTTTGCGCAAGTGGATGCCTTCATACAGCGTTGCAGGGATCTGCTGGAGGTACGGCACTGGAAGAATATTATCCCACAAAGTTGAAATAAAGGGAAGGCGATGGTGTGGATGCTGGAGATGGGAAGTTGTCAGGAGGTCAAGCAGCATCTGTTGGGTGGAGAAACACAGCACATCTGCATGTTCATCAAAACAGAAGCAAGATTAGTTTAGTTTAGAGGTACAGCGCAGAAACAGGCCCTTTGGCCCACCCAGTCCGTGCTGGCCAGCGATTCCCGCACACTAACACTATCCTACACACACTAGGGACAATTTACACTTATACCAAGCCAATTAACCTACAAACCTGCACGTCTTTGGAGTGTGGGAGGAAACCGAAGATCTCGGAGAAAACCCACGCGGGCGCGGGGAGAGAACGTGCAAACTCCGTACAGTCAGCACCTGTAGCCAGGATCGAACAGCGGCAGGAAAAATACAGGACAACCTTGTTGTTCTTCAAACCCTGCAGACTCCTTTTCCCCCTAGATCTTTCCAGTGCTGTAAAGTGTTTTGGTATTAGTGTTAGGGCGGCACAATAGTAGAGTTGCTGCCTCACAGTGCCATAGACCCGGGTTTGATCCTGACTGCGGCACGGAGTTTGTACCACGTGGGTTTTCTCCAGGTGCTCCGGTTTCTTCCCACTCTGGGTTGTTGGGAAGTCACAGGTGGGCCAGATTATAGAAACCTGGGAGATCAGATGCTGACCTGACAACGCCATTGTATCCTCTCCCTGTCTGCCCAGGTGTGTGACTGTCAGGAGTTCTTTGCCCGGCGGGATGAAGGGAAGCAGACTCCGCTGCCGTGTTTTGAAGGGCACCGCGGTCCTGAGATAACACGAGGCCTACTGGAGATTGAGGCCACGTTCAACAAGATCCTACAGATGCTGAAAACGTCTCAGACCGAGATCCTGGACGTGAAGAATACCTACTGGCACGATGACTACAGCAGGTCAGAGCCATTCACCCTGACACCATTGCTTTGGGAGCTCAGACTGGCTGCCAACATTCAAGCAGCAGCAGAGTACACCGCGATCAGTCTCATATCTTCTATTGAGGGAGTGCAGCGTAGGTTCACCAGCTTAATTCCCGGGCTGGCGGGACTGACATATGATGAGAGAATGGGTCGACTGGGCTTGCATTCACTGGAATTTAGAAGGACGAGAGGGAGCCTTATCGAAACATATAAAATTCTTAAGGGATTGGACAGGCTAGATGCAGGAAAAATGTTCCCCATGTTGGGGGAGTCCAGAACCAGGGGTCACACAGTTGAAGAATAAGGGGTCAGCCATTTAGGACTGAGATGAGGAAAAACGTTTTTGCCCAGAGAGTTGTGAATCTGTGGAATTCTCTGCCGCAGAAGGCAGTGGAGGCCAATTCACTGGATGTTTTCAAGGGAGAGTTAGCTCTTAGGACTAACGGAATCAAGGGATATGGGGGGAAAAGCAGGAACGGGGTACTGATTTTAGATGATCAGCCATGATCATATTGAATGGCGGTGCAGGTTCGAAGGGCCGAGTGGCCTACTCCTGCACCTATTTTCTATGTTTCTATGTTTCTTCAATGCAAAGATAGACACAAAATGCTGGTGTAACTCAGCGGGACAGGCAGCAGCATCTCTGGAGAGAAGGAATGGGTGACGTATCGGGTCGAGACCCTTCTTCAGACTGAATGTTTAAGAAGGATCTGCAGATGCTGGAAAAATCGAAGGTAGATAAAAATATGCTGGAGAAACTCAGCGGGTGAGGCAGCATCTGTGGAGCGAAGGAATAGGTGACGTTTCGGATCGAGACCCTTATAAAAATGCTGGATAAACTCAGTGGATGAGGCAGCATCTATGGAGCGAAGGAATAGGTGACGTTTCGGATCGAGACCCTTATAAAAATGCTGGAGAAACTCAGTGGGTGAGGCAGCATCTATGGAGCGAAGGAATGGATGACGTTTCGGGTCGACACGACCCGAAACGTCACCTTTTCCTTTGCTCCATAGATGCTGCCTCACCCGCTGAGTCTCTCCAGCATTTTTGTCTACCTTCTTCAGACTGATGTCTGGGGAGAGGGAGGTACATAGATAAGGGAATGTAAGGTCCTCCTATCGCTCATTAAGTTATGAGCTATGAACTAAGTTATTATTAACTATCAGCTATAACTATTAACTACCTAGTGAAGTGTGAATAAAACTAAGCTAGCCTTTAGGGATGGGGATCTGTGCCTCCATCTCAGACCCGTTGTCGTGCTGCTGTGTTCACCCAGGTTTCGATCGGGTATCAAGGACCTGGAGGTGATGATGCAGAACCTGATTTCATCCTCGTTTGAGACGGTGACCACTGTCCAGCAAGGGGTGGAGCTGCTGGACGTCTTCCACCACCTTTCCAATAGAGAGGTACGTGCGATCCTAAATCCCACCGCAACCCACCTCGACCACAGTGCCGCAGACCCGAGTTTGAATCTTGTCTACCGATGCTGTCTGTACAGAGTTTGCACCTTCTCCCTGTGGCCACTTGGAATTTCTCGAGGACGCTCTGGTTTCCTCCCACATTCCAAATATTCACATGTACAAGTTTGTAGGTTTAAGGTGGTGGTGGGTGTACGGAACGAGCTGCCAGAGGAGGTAGTTGAGGCTGGGACTATCCCATTGTTTAAGAAACAGTTAGACAGGTACATGGATAGGACAGGTTTGGAGGGATATGGATTAAACGCGGGCTGGTGGAACCAGTGCAAATTCCCCTACTGCAGGTGCTGGAAAAATCGAAGGTTGACAAAATTGGTGGAGAAACTCTGCGGGTGAGGCAGCATCTACGGAGTGAAAGACCATCGCTCCATAGACGCTGCCTCGCCCGCTGAGTTTCTCCAGCAAGTTTGTAGGTTAATTGGATGCCGTAAATCAGATTCAGTTTCAGATTCAACTTTAATTTTCAGTCATTGTCAGTGTACAGTACAGAGACAACGAAATGCAGTTAGCATCTCCCTGGAAGAGCGACATAGAATATGATTTCAATAAATAAATCTATTTACATTCAATGGTCCCCAGTGTGTAGGATAGAACTAGTGTGCGGGTGATCATTGGTTGGCATGGATTCGGTGGACTGAAAGGCTGTATATCTACTATATTGAACTAAACATTGACGCTCAAACTATCTGAGCCTTGGAGCAGGAAGGACAGAGGGGAGAAGGACTTGGGAAAATGGCGTAGAGTCATAGAATGATACAGTGTGGAAACAGGCCCAACTTGCCCACACCTACCAACATGTCCCAGCTACACTAGTCCCACCTGCCTGTGTTTGGTCCATATCCCTCCAAACCTGTCCTATCCATGTACCTGTCTAACTGTTTCTTAAACAATGGGATAGTCCCAGACTCAACTACCTCCTCTGGCAGCTCGTTCCATACACCCACCACCCTCTGTGTGGAAAAAGTTACCCCTCAGACTCCTATTAAATCTTTTCTCCCTTCACCTTGAACCTATGTCCTCTGGTCCTCGATTCCCCTACTCTGGGCAATGAGTGGTGATATATATTGTCAAAGGGGGGAATTGAGAGGACAACTGCAGAGACACAGCTTCCTGTACTGAGTAAACTTGAAGAGGAGATACAACGTCAGGCAAAGGGACTAACTATTACACTTGAGATAAGGAGTCATTTCTTCCCACTCTCGGGTTTGAGAATCTGTGGGCGCTCCGTAATAGAAACTTACAAAACTTACAGAAACTTACAAAATCTTATAGAAACTTACAAAATTCTTAATGGGTTGGACAGGCTAGATGCAGGAAGATTATTCCCGATGTTGGAGAAGTCCAGAACTAGGGGTCACAGTTTAAGGATAAGAGGGAAATCTTTTAGGACCGAGATGAGAAAAACATTTTTCACACAGAGAGTGGTGAATCTGTGGAATTCTCTGCCACAGAAGGTAGTTGAGGCCACACAGTTCATTGGCTATATTTAAGAGGGAGTTAGATGTGGCCCTTGTGGCTAAAGGGATCAGGAGGTATGGAGAGAAGGCAGGTACAGGATACTGAGTTGGATGATCAGCCATGATCATATTGAATGGCGGTGCAGGCTCGAAGGGCCGAATGGCCTACTCCTGCACCTATTTTCTATGTTTCTATGTAATTCAAGGTAAAGAGCTTTACACCCCAAAAAAGCGGATGGGACTGGAAGGGGAAGTGGAGGATCAGCCATGTATCAGCAGCAGTCCTGAGGGGCCAAAGCTATTAATCTTACACAGCTATTAAGGGCCCTCTTAAAATAATTTTTCATTTTGCCCAGAAAAAAAAAATTAAACCTGTGCAGTGAAATACTCTGTAACCAGCCAAGGTTAAAATGAGTAATGTTTGCTGGTGAGCGGTTGGCAAGGCAGGTGCTGGGTTGTGATAACTGAGTCATTTTTCATGTCGGATGTCAGCACTGAGCACGGCATTGCTGGAGACCAGCAAAACCTGTAACCATTGAAGAGTCAGCGGGTCAGGCAGTGTCTATGGAGGAAGATCTAAGTACGATGAGATTCATGGAGTAATACAGCACGGAAACAGGCCCTTCGTCCCAACACATCCATGCTGACCAAGTTCCCTATCTCAGCTGTCCATATTTGACCATATCCCTGTCAACCTCAGATGGACACAAAGTGCTGGAGTCACTCAGCGGGACAGGCAGCATCTCTGGAGAGGAGGAATGGCTGATGTTTCGGGTTGAGACCTTACTTCAGACAGTCAGAAAAAAGGTTGAAAAAAGGACATTTCAGTCTCAACTCGAAATGTCATCCATTCCTCCTCTCCATTCCTCCTCCCCTCTCCTCCTCAGTTACTCCTGCATTTGGTGTATTAACTTTGGTGTAAACCAGCATCTGCAGTTCCTTCCTACACATTCCCTGTAAACCTCTCCTACCCAAGTGCCTATACGCGTCCAAGTTCTAGTCACCCCATTGCAGGGAGGACCTGGAGGCTTTGGAAAGACTACAGAGATTTACAATAGACAATAGGTGCAGGAGTAGGCCATTCGGCCCTTCCAGCCATTTACCAGAATAATGCCCCAATTAGGTACAGGCAGAGTTTGGACAGACTTGGACTGTTGTCTCTGGAATGCCTGAGATTGAGGGGAGACCTGATAATATTATATAAAATCATGAGGTACAAGGTCTGAAGAAGGGTCTCGACCCGAAACGTCACCTATTCCTTCGCTCCATAGATGCTGCCTCACCCGCTGAGTTTCTCCAGCATTTGTGTCTACCTTAAAATCATGAGACCTAATTTAGATAGGGAAGAAACTCAGAATCTTTATCCCAAGACGGAAATATTAAATACTAGACCACATAGGTTTCAGGTAAACGTTTAAATGGTATGTGCGGGGCAAGTTTTGACACCGGGTGTTGTGAGTACCTAGAACACACAGCCGGGGATGGTGGTGGAGGCAGGTGCGATAGTGGAATTGTTGGGACTTACAGATAGGTACATGGATATGCAGGGAATGGAGGGATGTGGATCAGCTACAGGTACAGGTGAGATTAGTTTAATTGCCATCATGTTCAGGACAGACATTGTGGGCTGAAGAGCCTGTCCACGTGCTATACTGTTCTAAGTCCTATGTTTGATGAGGATAAGGATAGACACAAAATGCTGGAGTAGCTCAGCGGGTCAGGCAGCATCTCTGGAGGAAAGGAACAGGTGACGTTTCAGGTCAAGGCCAATCTTCAGGCTGAGAGCCAGAGGAGAGGGAAATGACAGGTATGAATAGAAATCAGAGCTGGAACTGGTGACCAAGGAAAGGTGGAGCCCACAATGGTCCATTGTTGGCTGTGGAAGAGGTGATAATGAACGAATACGAACAGTGAAGCTAGCAGGACGACTATGGTGGGGCAGGGACGTAGAATGAGGCATTGCAAGCGTGAGGTGCTGCTCCTCCAATTTGTTTGAGATTTGATACAGATTGCTCCTTACAGACCATCAAGCGGACCATCGACAAGAAGACGGTGGATGTCTATGTGCTGTTCAACGAGGAGATGGCTCGGGTCAATAAGGATCTGAACAGAAAGGCCATCTACCTGCCTCCACAGATGCCTCGATACGCTGGCCAGGCGCACTGGGCTCGCACCCTCCGGCGTCGCATCGACAGATCAATGCAGGTGAGGGAGTAGCTCACGGCTCACTGACCCACTGTGTTAGAGATACTGACCCACTGTGTTAGAGATACTGACCCACTGTGTTACACACCAGTGTAGAGATACAGCACCAACACTGACCCACTGTGTTAGAGATACTGACCCACTGTGTTACACTAGTGTAGAGATACAGCGGCAACACTGACCCACTGTGTTAGAGATACTGACCCACTGTGTTACACTAGTGTAGAGATACAGCGGCAACACTGACCCACTGTGTTAGAGATACTGACCCACTGTGTTACACTAGTGTAGAGATACAGCGGCAACACTGACCCACTGTGTTAGAGATACTGACCCACTGTGTTACACTAGTGTAGAGATACAGCACCAACACTGACCCACTGTGTTACACCAGTGTAGAGATACAGCACCAACACTGACCCACTGTGTTACACCAGTGTAGAGATACAGTGGCAACACTGACCCACTGTGTTACACCAGTGTAGAGATACAGTGGCAACACTGACCCACTGTGTTACACCAGTGTAGAGATACAGCACCAACACTGACCCACTGTGTTACACCAGTGTAGAGATACAGTGGCAACACTGACCCACTGTGTTACACCAGTGTAGAGATACAGTGGCAACACTGACCCACTACACACCAGTGTAGAGATACAGCACCAACACTGACCCACTACACACCAGTGTAGAGATACAGCACCAACACTGACCCACTGTGTTACACCAGTGTAGAGATACAGTGGCAACACTGACCCACTGTGTTACACCAGTGTAGATATACAGTGGCAACACTGACCCACTACACACCAGTGTAGAGATACAGCACCAACACTGGCCCACTGTGTTACACCAGTGTAGAGATACAGCACCAACACTGACCCACTGTGTTACACCAGTGTAGAGATACAGCGGCAACACTGACCCACTGTGTTACACCAGTGTAGAGATACAGCACCAACACTGACCCACTACACACCAGTGTAGAGATACAGCACCAACACTGACCCACTACACACCAGTGTAGAGATACAGTGGCAACACTGACCCACTGTGTTACACCAGTGTAGAGATACAGCACCAACACTGACCCACTGTGTTACACCAGTGTAGAGATACAGTGGCAACACTGACCCACTACACACCAGTGTAGAGATACAGTGGCAACACTGACCCACTGTGTTACACCAGTGTAGAGATACAGTGGCAACACTGACCCACTGTGTTACACCAGTGTAGAGATACAGCACCAACACTGACCCACTACACACCAGTGTAGAGATACAGTGGCAACACTGACCCACTGTGTTACACCAGTGTAGAGATACAGTGGCAACACTGACCCACTGTGTTACACCAGTGTAGAGATACAGTGGCAACACCAACCCACTGTGTTACACCAGTGTAGAGATACAGTGGCAACACTGACCCACTACACACCAGTGTAGAGATACAGTGGCAACACTGACCCACTGTGTTACACCAGTGTAGAGATACAGTGGCAACACTGACCCACTGTGTTACACCAGTGTAGAGATACAGTGGCAACGCTGACCCACTGTGTTACACCAGTGTAGAGATACAGCGGCAACACTGACCCACTGTGTTACACCAGTGTAGAGATACAGTGGCAACACTGACCCACTACACACCAGTGTAGAGATACAGTGGCAACGCTGACCCACTGTGTTACACCAGTGTAGAGATACAGTGGCAACACTGACCCACTGTGTTACACCAGTGTAGAGATACAGTGGCAACACTGACCCACTGTGTTACACCAGTGTAGAGATACAGTGGCAACACTGACCCACTGTGTTACACCAGTGTAGAGATACAGCGGCAACACTGACCCACTGTGTTAGAGATACTGACCCACTGTGTTACACCAGTGTAGAGATACAGTGGCAACACTGACCCACTACACACCAGTGTAGAGATACAGCACCAACACTGACCCACTGTGTTACACCAGTGTAGAGATACAGTGGCAACACTGACCCACTGTGTTACACCAGTGTAGAGATACAGCACCAACACTGACCCACTGTGTTACACTAGTGTAGAGATACAGTGGCAACACTGACCCACTGTGTTACACCAGTGTAGAGATACAGCACCAACACTGACCCACTGTGTTACACCAGTGTAGAGATACAGTGGCAACACTGACCCACTGTGTTACACCAGTGTAGAGATACAGCACCAACACTGACCCACTGTGTTACACCAGTGTAGAGATACAGTGGCAACACTGACCCACTGTGTTACACCAGTGTAGAGATACAGTGGCAACACTGACCCACTGTGTTACACCAGTGTAGAGATACAGTGGCAACACTGACCCACTACACACCAGTGTAGAGATACAGCACCAACACTGACCCACTGTGTTACACCAGTGTAGAGATACAGTGGCAACACTGACCCATTGTGTTACACTAGTGTAGAGATACAGCACCAACACTGACCCACTGTGTTACACCAGTGTAGAGATACAGCACCAACACTGACCCACTACACACCAGTGTAGAGATACAGCACCAACACTGACCCACTGTGTTACACCAGTGTAGAGATACAGCGGCAACACTGACCCACTACACACCAGTGTAGAGATACAGTGGCAACACTGACCCACTGTGTTACACCAGTGTAGAGATACAGTGGCAACACTGACCCACTACACACCAGTGTAGAGATACAGTGGCAACACTGACCCACTGTGTTACACCAGTGTAGAGATACAGCACCAACACTGACCCACTGTGTTACACCAGTGTAGAGATACAGCGGCAACACTGACCCACTGTGTTACACCAGTGTAGAGATACAGTGGCAACACTGACCCACTGTGTTACACCAGTGTAGAGATACAGCATCAACACTGACCCACTGTGTTACACCAGTGTAGATATACAGCACCAACACTGGCCCACTGTGTTACACCAGTGTAGTGATACAGCGGCAACACTGACCCACTGTGTTACACCAGTGTAGAGATACAGTGGCAACACTGACCCACTGTGTTACACCAGTGTAGATATACAGCACCAACACTGACCCACTGTGTTACACCAGTGTAGAGATACAGTGGCAACACTGACCCACTGTGTTACACCAGTGTAGATATACAGCACCAACACTGACCCACTACACACCAGTGTAGAGATACAGCACCAACACTGACCCACTGTGTTACACCAGTGTAGAGATACAGTGGCAACACTGACCCACTGTGTTACACCAGTGTAGAGATACAGCACCAACACTGGCCCACTGTGTTACACCAGTGTAGAGATACAGTGGCAACACTGACCCACTGTGTTACACCAGTGTAGAGATACAGCACCAACACTGACCCACTACACACCAGTGTAGAGATACAGCACCAACACTGACCCACTGTGTTACACCAGTGTAGAGATACAGCACCAACACTGACCCACTGTGTTACACTAGTGTAGAGATACAGCACCAACACTGACCCACTGTGTTACACCAGTGTAGAGATACAGCACCAACACTGACCCACTGTGTTACACCAGTGTAGAGATACAGCACCAACACTGACCCACTACACACCAGTGTAGAGATACAGCACCAACACTGACCCACTACACACCAGTGTAGAGATACAGCAGCAACACTGACCCACTGTGTTACACTAGTGTAGAGATACAGCACCAACACTGACCCACTGTGTTACACCAGTGTAGAGATACAGCAGCAACACTGACCCACTACACACCAGTGTAGATATACAGCACCAACACTGACCCACTGTGTTACACCAGTGTAGAGATACAGCACCAACACTGACCCACTGTGTTACACCAGTGTAGAGATACAGCAGCAACACTGACCCACTGTGTTACACCAGTGTAGAGATACAGCAGCAACACTGACCCACTGTGTTACACCAGTGTAGAGATACAGCAGCAACACTGACCCACTACACACCAGTGTAGAGATACAACACCAACACTGACCCACTACACACCAGTGTAGAGATACAGCACCAACACTGGCCCACTACACACCAGTGTAGAGATACAACATCAACACTGACCCACTACACACCAGTGTAGATATACAACATCAACACTGACCCACTGTGTTACACCAGTGTAGAGATACAGCACCAACACTGACCCACTACACACCAGTGTAGAGATACAGCACCAACACTGACCCACTGTGTTACACCAGTGTAGAGATACAGCGGCAACACTGACCCATCTGCACTGACCTGCGATCCCCACACATTAATCCAACTCACACCATGGACAATGTACAACTCACTGGGCGACTACTCACGACATGTCGCAGGGTGACGCCTGTATGGCCATGAGTAGTCACCCAAAGAGTTGTACCTTGTTCTGGTCGCCGCTGGATTTTCAACATGTTGAACATTTTCGGAGACCTGCTGCGACTATGACGGGTGCCGGCAAGTCACCGAAAACATTGCGTAAGTGGGACAGGCCCTTAGAGGTATTAAAGAGTCCATTGAGGAATGACCCATGCTAACCTCTGCTTTGCTGTCCACAGTTTCTGACCCAAGCCACATTCCTGCCCCAAATTGGATTGGGGGATGAGTCAATAGCGTTCCACCTGTCCCTGGAGCAATCGCTGGATGAGTTTGTGCGTAAAGTCTTCACTGAATGGACTGTGAACGTGGACAGGGACAGCATAAGGCGGCTGGAGAGACCTCTGATGATCCGTAGCAACGACGATAGTTACCGGCTCAGCGTCAACTTTGACATGTGAGTTCTGCCAACCCGTGGCACTGCGGGTAGTGCTGCTGCCTCACAGCACCCGAGACCCGGGTTCCATCCTGTACATCCTGTACATTCTCCCCGTGACCTGCATGGGGTTTCCCCGAGATCTTCCATTTCCTCCCACACTCCAAAGACGTACGGGTTTGCAGGTTAATTGGCTTGGTGCAAATGTAGAATTGTCCCTAGCTTGTGTTAATTTGCGGGGATCGCTGGTCGGTGCTAAACTACACTAAACCCAGGGAAGACTGGAAGCAAAACGATTGCATCTGCTCATAAAGCTGCAGGATGGCATTGTAAATCAGCACTGTCTTAAATCCCTTGTGACCCAGGGGGAGGTGGGTGTCAGAGGAAGTAGTTGAGGCAGGAACTACAACAGCATTTAGTTTTAATTTAGAGACACAGAATGGAAACAGACCTTTCGGCCCACCACATCCTGGCCCACCGACGATCACCCCATTCACACTAGTTCCATCCTACTCACTAGGAACAATTTACAGAAGCCAATTAACCTGCAAATGGGATGTGGGAGGAAACGGGAGCATCCGGAGAAAACTGCGCACCTGTGGTCAGGATTGAACCCGTGTCTCTGGCGCTGTGAGGCAGCAACTCCACCGCTGTGCTGCCCCTAGTTACCCCAACACTTTGTGTCACCTGGTGCCAATGTATTCTCCCCAACATTGCCCAAGCCAGCCTGTAGCAACACAGATAAAGTGGTCAAAGTGGTCAAAAAACTTTATTTACCATTTGTGCTTACACACATAGGAACTCTTGTGCGGCTATTCAGAGAGTCAAGTTACGTTAAAAAATTAAAATTAAAAATTAAAAAAAAAAAAAAGACACACAGGAGACACATAGAGCATTGTAGCTTGCACAAACACTATATCAGGACATCAGTTCATTTTGTTGTGTTTTGGCCAAGAGTCTCACTGTTGCAGGGAAGAAGCTCTTAAAAAAGCGTGTTCTGTTTGTGGCGATACTGTCCGCTCGTCTGTGCCTGAGGTTGTATGTGCAGTTTTTGTGTTTGAGCAGGGAGTGAGCTGGATGTAGTGTGTCTCTAATGATTCTCCCTGCTCTTTTTTGACAGCGCTGTGTGTAGATTGTGTCCATGGAGGGGAGTTCAGTTCTGATGATCCTCTCAGCAGTCTTTATGACTCTTTGCAGAGCCTTCCTCTCTATCTGTGTGGTGTTTCCATACCACACCGTGATGCCTGTGGTATAAATCATATAATTCATAGATATAATTCATCAGATAGTTGTGCCAGTTCTGTTACTCCTGTGTCTGTTGTCTTGCAGGTATCTGCTGGAGTTGTTTGATGAAATCCATTATTGGGACCGCCTACTCTTTGAGATACCTCACTATGTGATGGAGATCTACCAGCGGAGAGAAGACCTCAGGAAGCTGCGTGAGAGTGTCCTCCTGGTTGTGCGTGATTACAACAGGTCAGAGCAGATGCTTACACACTCCACATTCCCACTTGAATCATAGAAACATGGACAATCGGCCCGTTCCTGCCTTCTCCCCATATCCGGGACGACAGATGGCACAATGGGCTAAGTGTTCGGCTGGCAACCGGAAGGTAGCCGGTTCGAATCCCGCTTGGAGTGCATACTGTCGTTGTGTCCTTGGGCAAGACACTTCACCCACCTTTGCCTGTGTGTGAATGTGTGTGAATGTGTGTGAATGTGTGTGAGTGATTGGTGGTGGTCGGAGGGGCCGTAGGCGCAGATTGGCAGCCACGCTTCCGTCAGTCTGCCCCAGGGCAGCTGTGGCTACAGAAGTAGCTTACCACCACCGAGTGTGACTGAGGAGTGAATGAATAATGCGATGTAAAGCGCCTTGAGTATTAGAAAGGCGCTATATAAATCCCATCCATTATTATTATTATATCCCTTGATTCCGTTAGCCCCAAGAGCTGAATCTAACTCCGGTGAATTGGCCTCCGCTGCCTTCTGTGGCAGAGAATTCCACAGATTCACAACTCTCTGGGTGAGAACGTTCCTCCTCATCTCAGTCCTAAATGGCCGACCCCTTTTTTCTTACCAAAGTGCCCCCTGGCATTTGTGGTTGTGATGCTGGTTTGCCATCACTTTTCAATCCGTTTTAGATTCCTCTTGTACTTGTAACATTGTTAGGGCCAGACACAAAATGCTGGAGTAACTCGGCGGGTCAGGCAGCATCTCTGGAGAAAAAGAATATCCTTCAGAATTCTGAAGGAGTGTTCTGACCCCAGACATCACCTATTCCTTTTCTCCGGTGATGCAGCCTGACCCGCTGAGTTACTCCAGCACTCCAGCACTTTGTGTCTGTCTGTCTGTCTGTAAAACCAGCATCTGCACTTCCTTCCTCCACTTGTGTAAGGTTTCCTTCTGAAGTGTGGTCACCTTCACAAAATAGACTTGATGGGCTGAAGTGGCCTCATTCTGCTCCGATCACGTATGAACTTGTCGTGGACAATCTGCATGCAGCGAACTGCATGCAGCGAAAGATGTCGTGGACAATCTACATGCGGCAAACTGCCACGGATCCTATGGAGATGAAGATCCAAGCAGTTTGCTCTTTGGTGTGAAAAGTGGTGAATGCAAAGAATATACGCCCACACAAGGAGCATCCGTGGAACAGATTTATTGCTTCAGGTGGAGGACCCTCGAGTTCACTAGTTCATGAGTTCTAGGAGCAGAATTAGGCCATTCGGCGCATCTACTCCTCCATTCAATCATGGCTGATCTATCTCACCCTCCTAACCCCATTCCCCTGCCTTCTCCCCATAAACCCTGACACCCCCACAAATCAAGAATCTATCTATCTCTGCCTTTAAAATATCCATTGACTTGGCCTCCACGACCATTTGTGCCAAGGAATTCCGCAGATTCACCACCCTCTGACTAAAGAATTTCCTTCTCATCTCCTTCCTAAAGGACCGTCCTTTAATTCTGAGGCTGTGGCCTCTGGTCCTCGACTCTCCCACTAGTGGAAACATCCTCTCCACATCCACTCTATCCAGGACTTTCACTACTCGGCAAGTTTCAATGCGGTTCCCCCCCTGTGAATGATGAGTTCAGGGTTTGCCAACTTGCAATGCCTCTTGCTCGGGAGGTGAGAACAGTGCAGGCACAGGAAAGAAAGCCCGTGTCTCAGAATAATGTGTATGTTCTCTGGTTTTTAGCATCCTCGATGAGTTAACGAAAGAACAAAGGAATCTCTTCAGAGACAGAATCAAATTCTTGGACAAGAAGATTTCCCCAGGCCTGTCCAAGCTTCAGTGGGCGTCGAGAACTCTGTCCAGTTACTTCATTGATGACTGTCGGATGTACGCCAGACAGGTACGACACGATACGATAGCAGGGACAACAGTCACAAAACACAACACAGACACATGAAACATGAGGTTAAAGTGAAGAGTGGAAACACCAGGATTTGGGATGGGCAAATATTGAGGAGGGGGGAGTCAGTCCTGGGTGTCTATTTACTGAAGGTCCCTGGAATATGAGACATTTCCAGGGAATCACTGGGGAAATCTTTGCTATGGGCAGGAGCGTGAAAGGCAATCTTTGCAGGGAACATTTGGAAAGCAACGATGAGAGGACGGAGGCAGCAGGTTTCGACCCAAAACGTTGCCTATTTCCTTTGTGTTTCGACCCAAAACGTTGCCTATTTCCTTTGTGTTTCGGCCCGAAACGTTGCCTATTTCCTTTGTGTTTCGGCCCGAAACGTTGCCTATTTCCTTTGTGTTTCGGCCCGAAACGTTGCCTATTTCCTTTGTGTTTCGGCCCGAAACGTTGCCTATTTCCTTTGTGTTTCGGCCCGAAACGTTGCCTATTTCCTTTGTGTTTCGGCCCGAAACGTTGCCTATTTCCTTTGTGTTTCGGCCCGAAACGTTGCCTATTTCCTTTGTGTTTCGACCCAAAACGTTGCCTATTTCCTTTGTGTTTCGGCCCGAAACGTTGCCTATTTCCTTTGTGTTTCGGCCCGAAACGTTGCCTATTTCCTTCGCTCCATAGATGCTGCTGCACCTGCTGAGTTTCTCCAGCACTTTTGTGTACCTTCGATTTTCCAGCATCTGCAGTTCCTTCTTAAAGACATTAGAGTGGGGATGGGGAGTAGATTCTGTGATAGAGGCAGAGTAGATGGGAGCATCTATAATGAGCCTGACCGTGAGCAGCGATGAGAATGAACAGAATACGGATTGAGTTCATCGAGTACCTTGTGAAACGTTATCCCCGACACACTCCATGAGAGATGGAAGGAATTGCGGACTGCGATCCTGCCAATCCCACACTGTAATAATAATATCCCTTTAATGTGCCGGGTCACTGTAAACCCAGGGAGGGCTGTGTTTTATGTGAATTGTAACAGCTCCGAGCTGCCGAGGTGGAGGCCGCATGGGCTCCATTGCCGTCCAATTTCAGAACGCAATTCCCAAAACTCCAGTAAAAGGTCTTGAAATTCTGTTGCAATAAAGGCGGCGTGTGATTTATCAGGTCACCAGAAGCCCGCGGCAGTGAGTCGCTGTCACTTTAGCTCATAAAGAAATAAAGATCATGCGTTTCAGCTGCATTCTGTATCCCCTCAGGATGCTCCCTCCACAGGGCATGGCAGCCAATGAAGCATTTGTTTGCTGGTGTAGCCCCTGTAGCAGTAATGCAGGAAGCACGCTAGCCTTGCTAGGCAGGCACAGCACAGCACAGCACAGCAAGCTCCCGGGAACAGCAGTGTAGGAATGGCCAGAGGATCTGTCTCATGATCTGGCCAGATGATCTGACATTGGTGAAGGAACTGCAGATGCTGGAAAATCAAAGGTGGACAAAAAGTGCTGGAGAAACTCAGCGGGTGAGGCAGCATCTATGGAGCGAAGGGAAAGGGTGACGCTTTGGTTCTTCGACTCGAAGAGTCTGAAGAAGGGTCTCGACCCGAAACGTCGCTCCATACATAGAAATATAGAAATTAGGTGCAGGAGTAGGCCATTCGGCCCTTCGAGCCTGCACCATTCGCCATTCAATATGATCATGGCTGATCATCCAACTCAGTATCCAGTACCTGTCTTCTCTCCATACCCCCTGATCCCTTTAGCCACAAGGGCCACATCTAACTCCCTCTTAAATATAGCCAATGAACTGTGGCCTCAACTACCTTCTGTGGCAGAGAATTCCACAGATTCACCACTCTCTGTGTGAAAAATGTTTTCCTCATCTCGGTCCTAAAAGATTTTCCCCTTATCCTTAAACTGTGTGACCCCTTGTTCTGGAATGCTGCCTCACCCACTGAGTTTCTCCAGCATTTTTTGTCTACCTTTGGTGAAGAGTTCATTATCCTCCTGCCATTCTCATTCCACCTGCGAGGATATCAGTGCATCAACTCATCTTGAAATGGCATTCCCTGCACAATAACGCTCCCTCCCTCGGTACTTCCACTCCCTCCCTCCCTCCCTCCCTCAATACTGGATGCCTGAAAGTGTAGCACGCTGACAATGGCCTTGACAGGGTGACACGGAGGCACAGCGGTAGAATTGTTGCCTCACAGCGCCACAGACCCGGGTTTGATCCTGACCGCGGGTGCTGTTTGCGCGGAGTTTGCACATACTCCCTGTGAGCGCGTGTGTTTTCTCCGGGTGCTCCGGTTTCCTCCCACATTCCAAAGGCGTGCAGGATTATAGGTTAATTGTCCCTGGCTTGTGGTCAAGATCTCGTGTCCGGGCGATCGCTGGTCAGCTGGATCTCTAAACTAAAAGTTGCGATAAGTTCCACAAACACCAGATGAGATATCCACTGGATAGACTCGGCTTGTACTCGCTAGAATCTAGAAGATTGAGGGGGGATCTTAGAGAAACTTACAAAATTCTTAAGGGGTTGGACAGGCTAGATGCAGGAAGATTGTTCCCGATGTTGGGGAAGTCCAGAACAAGGGGCCACACACAGTTTAAGGATAAGGGGGAAATCCTTTAGGACCGAGATGAGAAAAACATTTTTCGCACAGAGAGTGGTGAATCTGTGGAACTCTCTGCCACAGAAGGTAGTTGAGGCCAGTTCATTTAAGAGGGAGTTAGATGTGGCCCTTGTGGCTAAAGGGATCAAGTTCAAGTGAGTTTATTGTCATGTGTCCCTGTATAGGACAATTAAATTCTTGCTTTGCTTAAGCACACAGAAAATAGTAGGCATTTACTACAAAACAGATAAATGTGTCCATATACCATGATATAAATATATACACACATGAATAAATAAACTGGTAGCGCAAATAACAGAAAGTGGTTGCTAATAATCAGAGTTTTGTCCGAGCCAGGTTTAATAGCCTGATGGCTGAGGGGAAGTAGCTATTCCTGAACCTGGTTGTTGCAGTCTTCAGGCTCCTGTACCTTCTACCTGAAGGTAGCAGGGAGATGAGTGTGTGGCCAGGATGGTGTGGGTCTTTGATGAGGGGGTATGGAGAGAAGGCAGGTACAGGGTCAGGGGGTATGGAGAGAAGGCAGGTACAGGATACTGAGTTGGATGATCAGCCATGATCATATTGAATGGCGGTGCAGGCTCGAAGGGCCGAATGGCCTCTACTCCTGCACCTATTGTCTATGTTTCTATGTTTCTAATGAATCCTGTTGAGACTTCAGGAAACCCACGTGGTCACAGGGAGAACGTACAAACTCCGCACAGACAGCACCCGTAGTTGGGATCGAACCAGCGTCTCCGGTGCCACTACCGCTGCGCCACCGTGTCGACCTGAGATTGTTAGTCTATTCAGCAACGGCAAATGGACACAAAAGGCTGGAGTAACTCAGGCAGTATCTCTGGAGAGAAGGGATGGGTGTCTCCAGAGACGCTGCCTGTCCCGCAGAGTTACTCCGGCTTTTTGTGTCTATCTTCTGTTTAAACCAGGGTCTGCAGTTCCTTCTTGCGCGTGCTGAGTAACGGCCGGTGGTTTACGTGCGTTCTCCAACAGCTGCAGCTGACCATCGACGAGTACAAGGCCTCCAGTCTGCAGATCCAACAGTTTACCTTCCAAATGAGCGAGATGCTGCTGGTGCACATCGACGGCAAACGCACCTACAGCGACAAGGATTTCCGAGAAGCTCAGAAGTCCCACCAGGAGCACATCCAGTCAAAGCTGTTAAAGTCACACAAGGAAATCGTGACCATTATGCGGCAAACCTACCTTGTCTTCAAGGGCGATGGATCTGAGGTGACTACCCCCCTGTCCTTCCTTCTGCTACGATGGACCGATAATATTTTGTGTCTATCTTCCGTTTAAACCAGCATCTGCACTTCCTTCCTACACAAATCATACTATACATGGATAATAGCCCTGTCCCACCATACGAGTTCATTCCAACAGCTCTCCCGAGTTTAAAAAAAAATCAAACTCGTGGGAAGCTCGGAGAATGAACGTAGCGGGTACGTCGGAGCTCGGGGACGTCTCTTAGCGGCTCGTACCGCTAACGGCAGGTACTCGGGAAGACTCGCTGCTCCACTCCCTTTCTTGCTGGATATATACAGGAAGAGATGTATCAACAGAGCCATCTCCATCATCAAAGACCCCTACCACCCATCGCATCACATATTCTCCATCCTGCCATCTGGGAAGAGGTACAGGAGCATTAGCTGCAAAACCAGCAGGATGCTCCTCAGCTTCTTCCCGCAGGCTATAAGACTGATAAACGGACTTAGCCCCCTGCCAAAGTATCGCGCACCAACCACCAACCTGGACACGCTGCAGCAGCTGTCGATCGGAACGCCTGTTGATGTTTAGTAGAGAGTAGAGTGTTTAATTTAATTTGTTCATGATATATGTTTTTTATTTCTAGTTATTTGTTGTTAT
This sequence comes from Amblyraja radiata, assembly GCF_010909765.2. Lineage (NCBI taxonomy): Eukaryota > Metazoa > Chordata > Chondrichthyes > Rajiformes > Rajidae > Amblyraja > Amblyraja radiata. Next base: position 5,349,032 of record NW_022630150.1, on the reverse strand, counting down.
TTGTACTGCACACTGAATGGACACTGGTTGAGCAACGTTTTTTTGTTTCCTCTGGGTATGTGAGTACTCAGGAAATGACAATAAAGATATACTGATACTGATAACGGCAGGTAAGCTCGGGAAGACTCGTGAAGATTTTTCAACATGTTGAAAAAATGTCCACGAGAGCCCCGTGTACCGACGAGCGGCCATTACCCGTAAATCTCCGAGTTCAAATCAGGGAAAACTCAGGAGAGCTCTTGGAATGAACTCGTACCGTGGGACAGGGCCATTACAGCACGGAAACAGACCCTTTGGCCCAACTTGCCCACACTGACCAACATGCCCCATCTACATCCTACACCGTCTCTTGTTTCCCCACAGTCCCTCCTCTATCACATTTCCTTCTGAAAGCCAGCCTTGTTAATTCAGTGAGCTTGGACGTTGATAGACTCAAAAAGCTGGAGTAACTCAGCGGGTCAGACAACATCTGTGGAGAAAAGGAATAGGTGACGTTTCGGGTGGAGACCCTTCTTCGGAATGATGTGGGCGTCGGGGAGTGGGGGGGCGGGAGATCAGGCGGGCGGAGTGAAGGTGTTCAGCGTTGAGATGTTTTCTGTCCGCTGATCGTAGTTTGTCACGCTTTCAGGTGCAGCATCATTGGTTAAATTATGCCAAGAAAGTGGACCGTTTGGTGGAGGAAGGCTTCAGACTAAACATTAAACGGTCCCTGCTGGAACTGTCCAAGGCCATCAATGGTGATCCCAAATCCACACCCAATGCGCTCTTCAGGGTGATGGTGGTTCTCCAGGATGACATGCCAGGAAAGGTAAGTCCCACAGCTCATTGCAACACCTGTCATGGGTACACCTGCCATTGCAACACCTGTCATTAACACACATGTCATGGGACCACCTGTCATGGGTACACCTGTCATGGGTACACCTGCCATTGCAACACCTGTGCATGGGAACACCTGTGCATGGGAACACCTGTGCATGGGAACACCTGTGCATGGGAACACCTGTCATGGGTACACCTGTCATGGGAACACCTGTGCATGGGCACACCTGTCATGGGTACACCTGTGCATGGGTACACCTGTGCATGGGAACACCTGTCATGGGAACACCTGTCATGGGTACACCTGTGCATGGGTACACCTGTGCATGGGAACACCTGTGCATGGGAACACCTGTCATGGGTACACCTGTGCATGGGAACACCTGTGCATGGGAACACCTGTCATGGGAACACCTGTCATGGGAACACCTGTGCATGGGCACACCTGTCATGGGTACACCTGTGCATGGGTACACCTGTCATGGGAACACCTGTCATGGGAACACCTGTGCATGGGCACACCTGTCATGGGTACACCTGTGCATGGGTACACCTGTCATGGGAACACCTGTGCATGGGAACACCTGCCATGGGAACACCTGTGCATGGGTACACCTGTCATTGCAACACCTGTCATGGGAACACCTGTGCATGGGTACACCTGTGCATGGGTACACCTGTGCATGGGAACACCTGTGCATGGGTACACCTGTGCATGGGAACACCTGTGCATGGGAACACCTGTCATTGCAACACCTGTCATGGGAACACCTGTGCATGGGTACACCTGTGCATGGGAACACCTGTGCATGGGTACACCTGTGCATGTGAACACCTGTCATGGGTACACCTGTCATGGGAACACCTGTCATTGCAACACCTGTCATTGCAACACCTGTCATGGGAACACCTGTCATGGGAACACCTGTGCATGTACACAGAGAGTGGTGAATCTGTGGAATTCTCTACCACAGAAAGTAGTTGAGGCCACAGTTCATTGGCTATATTTAAGAGGGAGTTAGATGTGGCCCTTGTGGCTAAAGGGATCAGGGGGTATGGAGAGAAGGCAGGTACGGGATACTGAGTTGGATGATCAGCCATGATCATATTGAATGGCGGTGCAGGCTCGAAGGGCTGAATGGCCTCTACTCCTGCACCTATTTTCTATGTTTCTATGTTTGTGTTTTGGCGATGGTCGGGCTGGGACCGTTGCTCAGTTCCTCATGTCCTGCCACCGACTATCTTTCAGGTGGAGTTCTCACCCACACTATCTAAGCTTGCCAGTATTGTCAACAACATTAGCAGTCAGGTGAAGGCCACCCTCTCCATCTTCAAGCGTATCCCAGAGTTACTAACCCGGAGGAAATCAACTCTGCAAGCCATCGTTCTCAACATTGGTAAGTTCAGCTGAGTGACTTCCCACATCCCAGCACCGTGGGTCCCCCACGATATGACACCATACGATACAATACAATAGAACTTTATTTATCCCAGGAGGGTAATTAATCTGGCAACGACCATAAAGCACAAAATACATGAAACATGAAATTAAAGTTGCAGAGCTCTCATTAGCGAGAGGAGGAGAACTTCAAAGTAAGCACACCTTGAGGAGATTTCACAGTGGAACAGACAAAATATGTAGGAAGGAACTGCAGGTGCTGGTTTAAACTGAAGATAGACACAAAAAGCTGGAGTAACTCAGCGGCTCAGACAGCATCTCTGGCGAGAAGGAATAGGTGACGTTACTGGTCGAAACCCTTCTTCAGACTGAGAGTTAGGGGGAAGAGAGATATGGACAGTGATATAGAACAAATGAATGAGTGAGTCTGGGTCAAAATGTGTTTGTAGAGTGGGGGAGATGGGTATTTGGTTAGGTTTAGAGAGATGTGGACCAAACGCGGGTGGGCAGGTGGGCCTAGTGTAGATGGGGCATCTTGGTTGACCTGGGTGTGTTTGACCTTTGGGCTGTAAGACTTTATGACTATGACACTCCTTAAAACCTGTCTCTAAAGAATTTATTTGGTCTGTATAATGGTATTGATTGAAATAGGTATAATATTTGTGGTAAAAAGATCATTTTTATAGCATTTATTCTACCTATTAAGGACAAGGGCAGTGTTTTCCAGAATTTAATCAGCGCATTCAATTTAGTTAATAAAGGCATGAAGTTAGCATTAAATAATGATTTATACTTGAATTTTTCTGTTGCAATTTTATAGGGGAATTTTAATAGGTGTGTCGATTCTTGAGGGTTTAAAAACTGGTAAAGGGGCAAAACAAACAGGTGGTTGTGGATAAAATCTAAGGCATTGTGTCCACGCAGAGGGCGATGAGGAGATCAAGAAGATCCAGATGCAGATCAGTAACGGCATGACAACCAACGCTTCAAACCTTCAGAACTACTTGAAGACCTGGGATACATATCGCGAGATCTGGGAGATCAACAAAGATTCCTTCATCCGCCGTTACCAGCGACTCAAGCCCGCCGTCTCGTCCTTCGATGCTGACATTGCTCGGTCAGACGGTTTGCCACAAAATGTATTTCATAAGGTCATAAGTGATAGGAGCGGAATTAGGCCATTCGGCCCATCAAGTCTACTCCCGCCATTCAATCGTGGCTGATCTATCTCTCCCCCCTAACCCCATTCTCCTGCCTTCTCCCCGTAACCCCTGACACCCGCACTAATCAAGAATCTATCTCTGCCTTAAATGTATCCATTGACTTGACCTCCACAGCCGTCTGTGGCAACAAATCCCACAGATTCACCGCCCACCCTCTGGGGTGTGGAATGGAGGGGAAGAAGAAAGATGAACCTGGAGCGAGGGGGGACCACAGTGAGGGGGGAGAACAAAGGAGGGCCAGGCGTGGGGGAAGGAAGGGGGTGAAAAACGGTGGACCTGGCCTAGTGTGCTTTGTAACTTTGTCAGTACCCTTTATGTGGTGACTATTTGTATACCTTGGGCGTCTCACTGTGACTTGTCACATGTAACAATAAAGTATTCATTCACTCACTCACTCACTCATTCATTCATTCATTCATTCATTCATTCATTCATTCATTCACTCACTCACTCACTCACTCACTCACTCACTCACTCACTCACTCACTCACTCACTCACTCATTCATTCACTCACTCACTCACTCACTCACTCACTCACTCACTCACTCATTCATTCACTCACTCACTCACTCACTCACTCACTCACTCACTCACTCACTCACTCACTCACTCACTCCACTCACTCACGCACGACTACGCACGCACGCACGCACGCACTCACGCACGCACGCACGCACGCACGCACGCACAAACTCACTCACTCACTGCACGACTCACTCACACGCAACACTCACGCACTCACTCACTCACGCACCACGCACGCACTCACTCACGCACTCACTCACTCACTCAACACACTCACTTCACGCACTCACCTCACTCACTCAACCCACTCACTCACTCACTCACTCACTCACGCTCACTCATCATTCATTCATTCACTCACTCACTCACTCACTCACTCACTCACCACTCACTCATACGCACTCATTCACTCACCCGCTCGCACCACTCACTCACTCACTCACACTCACTCACGCCACTCAATCACTCACCTCACTCACTCACTGCACTCACTCACTCACTCAGTCACTCACTCACTCACTCACTCACTCACTCACCCTCACTCACTCACTCACTCACGCACTCACTCACTCAACCTCACTCCACCACCCACCCACCCCGCAACAATCGTCACTCATTCACTCACCCGCTCCTCACCACTCACTCACTCACTCACTCACTCACTCACACTCACTCCCTCACGCTCACTCACTCAAGCACTCACTCACCCCACCCCCCCACCCACCCACGAACAGCCCTCCTCGCACTCACTCACTCCCCCACCCACCCCCACACTCACGCAGCACTCACGCACGCACGCACGCACGAACGCACCCACCCACCCACCAATCACTCACGCACTGCACGCACTGCACGCACGCAACTCACCCACCCACCCACCACCACCCACTCACTCACTCACTCACTCACTCACTCACCCACTCACCCACCCACTCACTCACCCACTCACTCACTCACTCACTCACTCACTCACCCACCCACTCACCCACTCACTCACTCACTCACTCACTCACTCACTCACTCACTCACCCACCCACTCACTCACCCACTCACTCACTCACTCACTCACTCACTCACTCACTCACTCACCCACCCACCCACCCACTCACTCACTCACTCACTCACTCACTCACTCACTCACTCACTCGCCCACCCACCCACTCACTCACTCACTCACTCACTCACTCATTCACTCACTCATTCAAGTCCATTTTATTTCTATAGCACATTTAAAAACAACTCTCGTTGACCAAAGTGCTTCACACCGGTGCAGGTACTAACATTCTACATACAGTGGTACATAGATCTAACAATACATACATAAATACATACATACACACAGTGCTCCCTCAGAGGACCTCAAGAAAGGCTTGTGAGTAAAAATAGGTTTTAAGTCTCAACTTAAAAGAGTGGATGGAGGGGGCAGTTCTGATGGGAAGGTGGATGCTGTTCCACAGTCTAGGGGCTGCAACTGCAAAGGCACGGTCGCCCCTGGGCTTAAACCTGGACCGCGGGATGGTCAGTAACCCCCAAGTCGGCCGACTTCATTCATTCATTCATTCCTTCGTTTGTTGGTTAATTCAACGTTGCTCCTTCGTTGCAGTTACACGGAAGTGGCAAACAACGTGCAGAAGGAGGAGACGGTCGTGCAGATTCAGTTTGTGCTCCTCGACTGCTCTCCGCTCAAGTTCTCCCTCGTTCAGCATTGCAACGAGTGGCAGAACAAATTCACCACCTTGCTGAGCGAGATGGCAAGCAACATGCTGATGGACCTGCTCGAGTTCCTCAATGACAATAAAATAAAGTGAGTAGGCCATGCCCAGGTATCACTGCCATGCTCACAGCTACCAGTTCCTTCCTTAAACTTTCACCCCCACCTCTGTTAAAGTCACAGGGAGAGCATACAAAAGTAGACACAAAATGCTGGAGCAACTTCAACCAGTTCCGTCTCATTAAGCCCCTGTCCCACTGAACGAGGTAATTCAAGAGTTCTCACGAGTTTTCCCCTGATTCGACCTCGGAGAATGTCCGTAGCGGGTCCGTCGGAGTTGGTGAATGTCCCGTAGCGGCTCGTACAAGTAACGGGAGGTACTCGGGAAATCCAGTAAACTTGTGGCGTTTGTGACTTGTTAAACTTTTTACTCGTTCGAGCCGCTACGAGACCCATGGTTCTGGACTCCCCCAACATGGGGAACATGATTCCTGCCTCTTCTTGGTTCTTGGTTTCTTGGTCCTCCAAAATATTCCAAATGGAATTTAAACTGTGGAGGTGGTGAAGGGAGGGCTTAAGCCAGAAAGGGTTATTGGGAAGAAAGAGCTACTTTAAATGTAGTTGCATCTGGTTGGGTAACTATAGTTGGGTGGAGATTATTCCATGCTTTAATTGTGTGTGCGGGGGAAGAACGAATTGCTGTAACACATCTGTCTTTGTAGCTGGGATCACAAATTGGATCGAATGCCCTCGTCTGCTGGTCCAATCCTTTAAGGATGTTATGCTTCTGTAAGATCAAGGGTATTGAGTGGCGTGCTGAAGATTGGGCTTGCTGCCGTAACGTGCACTCTCTCCACACCGACCCGATCCCCCCCCTCCCCCACTCCCATCTCTCAGGATCAGCCGTGTCCCGCAGAATTTGGAGGAGCTGAGCGCTGGAATGCAGCTGCTGGAGTCTCTTCAAACGGAACTCCCGAAGACCGAGGCACGCATTCCGCCCATCCACGACCAGTTCAGCATCTTGGAGAAATACGAGTTCCAGATAGAGGAAAGCGTAAGTGTTCCCTCAGGCCACGAGGAGAAGGCATCTGCACCTTAGCCCCCCCTCGCCCCTCACACCCTTCTCCCCTAACCCCCACTCCTCTCTATTGTCGCAGGTCCAGTTCCATTTAGAGTCCTTGAATGGCGAATGGATGAACTTCCAACAAATACTCATCGACAGCGAGACCATGCTGAAGAAGAGCAAGGAGAAGTTCCGGACCGGCCTCATCCACTCGGCCGAAGAAATGAAGAAGAAGACACAATCGGCCATTGAAGAATTTTCCAACAGAGGTAGGCAGCGATCACCAGCCCCACAAAATGGTGGAGTAACTCAGCGGGACAGGCTTGGGTGACGTTACGGGTCAACACCCTTCTTCAGAGGCCGTCAATGGCAGATCTATCTCTCCCACCTAACCCCATTCTCCTGCCTTCTCCCCATAACCCCCGACACCTATACTAATCAAGATTCTATCTATCTCTGCCTTAAAAATATCCATTGACTTGGCCACCACAAAGAATTCCACAGATTCACCACCCTCTGACTGAAGAAATTCCTTCTCATCTCATAGAAACATAGAAACATAGACAATAGGTGCAGGAGTAGAGGCCATTCGGCCCTTCGAGCCTGCACCGCCATTCGATATGATCATGGCTGATCATCCAACTCAGAATCCCATCAGGATCTCTCCATACCCCCTGATCCCTTTAGCCACAAAGGGATCTCCTTCCTAAAGGAACGTCCTTTGATTTGATTTGATTTTGATTCAATTTATTGTCATTGCACTTTTCAGTGCAACGAAATGGTTTAGCCTGCAGTCATAACATAGAATAAATGTTTAATTCTGAGGCTGTGCCCTCTGGTCCTAGACTCTCCCACTAGTGGAAACATCCTCTCCACATCCACTCTATCCAAGCCTTTCACTATTCTGAGTTGACTGGCGGCCTTCTGTTTCCTCTGCAGCTCCCTTCAGCAGCACCATGAGCCCCGACGCTGCCCTTGCCCTGATCGCCGAGCTACGCAACAACCTCAACTCACTGAAGGACGAGGAGAATAACATCCGCAATGGCCTCAACGTCTTCAAGATTGACCAGCCCTTGTCCAAGGAGCTGCAGGCCCTGGAGAAAGTAAGCAAATGTTGTTCTGTCAACTGTAAAGCTCAGAACGATGTCTGTCAACAGGATCTCCTCCCCTGCTGGGACCGTCTCATAGCCCTGCATACTTCAAATATCTCTCCAACTTTTAATCTGCCAGTCCCCATTGAATCTGGTCAAAAAGCCGAGCCAGCATCATCAGAGACCTACACCAACCACCCTGGCCACACACAGCCTGACCACTGTAACGTCCAGGATCAGCAACAGATCCTTCCCTTAAACAAGACAACCTCAAATAAGCTCTCAACTACATAGACTATTATTGTGAAGATAGACACAAAATGCTGGATTAACTCAGCGGGACAGGCAGCATCTCTGGAGAGAAGGAATGGGTCCCCGGTCGAGACCTGGAACGTCACCCATTCCTTCTCTCCAGAGATGCTTCCTGTCCGACTGAGTTACTCCAGCTTTTTGTATATATATATATATATATATATATATATATATAAATGTATGATTTGTATATATGTGTAGATATGAGTGTGTATCTACACACACACACCAAACTTGTTTCTGGTGTATTATTATATTGTTTACAGTGTACTATGTGTTGTGCTGCTGCAAGTAATGGTCCTGTCCCACTTTCCCAAGTTACTGACAAATTCTCCAGAGTTTTCCCCTTGATTCAAACTCGGAGAATGTCCGTAGCGAGTCCGTGGATATATTGTAGCGGCTCGTAATGCCAGCCATAGAGACTCGGGGCATCAATAATAATAATAATGGATGGGATTTATATAGCGCCTTTCTAATACTCAAGGCGCTTTACATCGCATTATTCATTCACTCCTCAGTCACACTCGGTGGTGGTAAGCTACTTCTGTAGCCACAGCTGCCCTGGGGCAGACTGACGGAAGCGTGGCTGCCAATCTGCGCCTACGGCCCCTCCGACCACCACCAATCACTCACACACATTCACACACAGGCAAAGGTGGGTGAAGTGTCTTGCCCAAGGACACAACGACAGTATGCACTCCAAGCGGGATTCGAACCGGCTACCTTCCGGTTGCCAGCCGAACACTTAGCCCATTGTGCCATCTGTCGTCCCATCAGGCAAGTCGGGACGTTTTTTCAGCATGATGAAAATAGACAATAGACAATAGGTGCAGGAGTAGAGGCCATTCGGCCCTTCGAGCCAGCACCGCCATTCAATGTGATCATGGCTGATCATCCCCAATCAGTACCCCGTTCCTGCCTTCTCCCCATATCCCCTGACTCCGCTATTTTAAGAGCCCTATCTAGCTCTCTCTTGAAAGCATCCAGAGAACCTGCCTCCACCGCCCCTCTGAGGCAGAGAATTCCACAGACTCACAACTCTCTGTGAGAAATGTGTTTCCTCGTCTCCGTTCTAAATGGCTTACTCCTTAATCTTAAACTGTGTGGCCCCTGGTTCTGGACTCCCCCGACATCGGGAACATGTTTCCTGCGCATCGGGAACATGTTTCCTGCTCATCGGGAACATGTTTCCTGCCCATCGGGCCAAAAACATGTCCACGAGCCAGTACCTACGGCTGGCTATTACCATAATTCTCCGAGTTTGAATCAAGGGGAAAACTCGGGAGAATTCGTGAATAACTCGGGAAAGTGGGACAGGGGCTTAAAAATATCCTTGTTCTGTCCGGGACACATGACAATGAAACACTCTTGACTCTCACGACTCTTTCTCCAGGATCTCGACTTCCTTCAGCAAGCATGGGAGGTCACCAAGCAATGGGAAGATTCGTGGGTGGAGTGGAAGGCGGAGAGGTTCAGCTCACTGGTGACACAGATCATGGACAACACTGCTACCGGCTACTACAGGAAACTCCACAAGCTGAGCCAGATACTCAAGGTATTTACCCCGATGGAACCCGGCCACTTTACTTTAGAAAAAAATGGACAATAGCTGCAGGAGTAGAGACCATTCGGCACTTCCAGCTAGCACTGCCATTCAATATGATCATGGCTGATTATCCACAATCAGTACCCCGTTCCAGCTTTATCCCCATATCCCTTGATTCCGTTAACCCTAAGAGCTAAATCCAACTCTCTCTTGAAAACGTCCAGTGAATTGGCCTCCACTGCCGTCTGCGGCAGAGAATCCCACAGATTCACAACTCTCTGGGTGGAAAATTTCTCCTCATCTCAGTCCTAAATGGACGACCCCTTATTCTTAAAAGACTTTAGTCTTTAGAGATACAGCGTGGAAACAGGTCCTTCGGCCCACCGTGTCTGCGATGAGGAAGGACATTATTGCCATAGAGGGAGTGCAGAGAAGGTTCACCAGACTGATTCCTGGGATGTCAGGACTGTCTTATGAAGAAAGACTGGATAGACTTGGTTTATACTCTCTAGAATTTAGGAGATTGAGAGGGCATCTTATAGAAACTTACAAAATTCTTAAGGGGTTGGACAGGCTAGATGCAGGAAGATTGCTCCCGATGTCGGGGAAGTCCAGGACAAGGGGTCACAGCTTAAGGATAAGGGGGAAATCCTTTAAAACCGAGATGAGAAGAACTTTTTTCACACAGAGAGTGGTGAATCTGTGGAACTCTCTGCCACAGAGGGTAGTCGAGGCCACAGTTCATTGGCTATGTTTAAGAGGGAGTTAGATGTGGCCCTTGTGGCTAAGGGGATCAGAGGGTATGGAGAGAAGGCAGGTATGGGATACTGAGTTGGATGATCAGCCATGATCATATTGAATGACGGTGCAGGCTCGAAGGGCCGAATGGCCTACTCCTGCACCTAATTTCTATGTTTCTATGACCAGCGATCCCCCCCCCGTACACTGGCCCACACACGCTGGGGACAATTTTACAACTTACTGAAGCCAATTCAACCTACAAACCTGCACGTCTTTGGAGACCCCGCGCGATCACAATGAGAACGTACTGACAGCACCCGTAGTCAGGATCGAGCTCGGGTCTCCGGCGCTGTGATGTAGCGGCTCCACCGTTGCTCTACCGTACAGACCTAGATTCTCTTGCGTGGTTTCTGGGCCAGCCGCGGCATTGATAGGCAGCGTAGGGAGGCTGTGCCATTACCGTGATGTACTTTATAGACTGCTTGCGTTGGTTGTACCAGAAGCTGCAGTCAATCTAGAGCCAGAGAGAGGTTCTTGAAGTTAGAGAATTTAATATTGGTCCCGCTGAGTTACTCCAACATTTTGTGTCTATTTACAGAGTGTACAATATAGTTTTCAGCATCAGCTCCAGAGACAAAGTCCAATGTCTGTAGGTAGGCACACAATGCTGGAATAACTCAGCGGGACAGGCAGCATCTCTGGAGAGAAGGAATGGGTGACATTTCCGGTCGAGACCCTTCTTCAGACTGAAGACTTCAGACTCTGAGATGCTGCCTGTCCCGTTGAGTTACTCCAGCATTTTGTGTCTACCTTCGGTTTAAACCAGCACCTGCAGTTCTTTCCTACACATTTTGTCCAATGCCCCCAGCTGGGCAGGACCCTGGGAAGGTGTCTGTAGATTGTACATTTCCCTATTCACTGGGTTTAACTTCCTGCCTTTCTATTCAATTCTTTAGGACAGAAACTGGGACATTATAAATACATCGAAGAACAAGGTCCAGCAGTTTAAGAAGACAATGCCACTGATCACTGACCTGAAGAATTCGGCCATGCGTGGCAGGTGAGCTGCAGTCCCTTCCCCGACATGGTTATTCCTGATTCCATGCTCTTCCCTGAGCCTGCCCTGTTCTGGACTCGGCTGAATCCTGTGTCTCGGGTGTCCAGACTGTTAGGTAGTTTAGTCTCCACCGCTTTCCCCAGGGACCGTACCCTCCGGAAACTCCCTGGTTAACTCTTCCCAAACCACCGCCTCCCTGCAACACCTCCTCGGTTGCAGTTGCAGCCCCTAGACTGTGGAACAGCATCCCTCCTCCCATCAGAACTGCCCCCTCCATCGACTCCTTTAAGTCTAGACTTAAAACCTATTTCTACTCACAAGCGTTTCTTGAGGCCCTCTGAGGGAGTGGTGTATGTATGTATATATGTATGTATTGTTTATCTATGTACCACTGTATGTAGCATGTTAGTATCTGCACTGGTGTAAAGCACTTTGGTCATTGAGAGTTGTTTTTAAATGTGCTATCGAATTAAAAGTGACTTGTCACTGCGCAGGCTCGGCTGCCACGATGAAACTTGTCCCATTTACAGTATAAAGTCCATTAAGTGCATTACTTTTTAAAATGTAACGAGACTTGCTACAGCACACCACAGCCGATATTTTTCTGTGGATGTTGACTTTCAGGCACTGGAACAGCATCAAGGACGAGGTACAGAAGGTGTTTGATCAGACCAGCAATGACTTCACGCTGGAGAAGATCATTGACCTAGGATTGGAGCAATATGCTGATGTAATCAGCGGCATCTCATCGGCTGCCAGCAAGGAGCTCTCCATAGAGATGGTAAGGGCAGCAGGCGTGTTGCTCTTGGGCCCAGTGCACTGACAAACTGAAAATTAATGCTGGAGTAACTCAGCGGGACAGGCAACAACAACTCTGGAGAGAAGGAATGGGTGACGTTTCAGATTGAAGTCAGGGGAGAGGGAGACACAGAGATAAGGAATGGCCGCATTTGGCCCCTATCCCTCCAAACCTGTCCTATCCATGTACCTGTCTAACTGTTTCTTAAACGTTGGGATAGTCCCAGCCTCAACTACCTCCTCTGGCAGCTTGTTCCACACACCCACCACCCTCTGTGTGGAAAAAGTTACCCCTCAGATTCCTATTACATTTTTTCCCCTTCACCTTGAACCTGTGTCCTCTGGTCCTCGATTCCCCTACTATGGGCAAGAGACTCTGTGCATCTCCCCACTTGATGTAATACACCTGGAAAAATAAGGTGATGTTATACACCTGCATAAGATCACCCCTCATCCTCCTGCGCCCCTCTGGTTGAATATTGTCCCCCACTTACAGCGAGACTGCACGTGCACCTGGTCAGGTAGCCAGGTACACCTGACTTTGTGCTGTGGTCTACCCACTCATCTCTCCCGTCACCCACTGCCCCCTTGATTGAAACGTTTCACGGGCAGAGACAACATCATTGCATGCGTTCAGGGAAAGGAGAGTGTAAACGGGAGCAGCATTGATACAACGACAGGCAGCGCTACTGAGCACTACAGCTGACTGTCATTCATGGACTTTAACCCTGGATTCAACTGATCTGCTTGTCTCCCCAACAGGCTCTGGAGGGAATAAAGAAAAGCTGGGAAGTTACAACTCTTGACCTCGTTTCGTACAAGGACAAAGGCCATCATAAGCTGAGGTGGGTCGTTGAAGCAACAATGTGCAATGAGCTTGGTTGCTAGCATGCCCACTGTGGATGCAGTTACCTGGAACCAGAGCCCTGTGTGTGGTTAGAAACATAGACAATAGGCGCAGGAGTAGAGGCCATTCGGCCCTTCGAGCCTGCACCGCCATTCAATATGATCATGGCTGATCATCCACAATCAGTACCCTGTTCCTGCTTTCTCCCCATATCCCCTGATTCCTTTGGACCTTAGAGCTAATCTAACTCTCTCTTGAAAACACTGCATCTCTAACCTAAACTAGGTTTAAGCTCCACAGGGACAAGATGGAGAAGGAGCTGTTTGTGTGTGTGTGTGTGTACAACTCTATTACTATCATTCTCTCATCTTTATTTGTGCGCAGAGGAACTGACGAGATCTTCCAGACGTTGGAGGAAAACCAGCTGACGCTGTCCACCATGAAGTCGTCTCCATACTTGAAGGCGTTTGACAAGCTGGTGGACTACTGGGAGCGGACTCTTTCTCTCATCCTGGAGGTGATAGAGATGACGCTGACTGTACAGAGGCAGTGGCTGTACCTGGAGGTAAATGATGAAGCTCCATCACACATGGCCAATGTGGTGGAGTCGCTGCCTTTCAGCGCTCACAGCGCCAGAGACCCGGGTTCCATCCCGACTACGGGTGCTGTCTGTTTCCCCAGTTATATAGAAGCATATAAAATTATAAAAGGACTGGACAAGCTAGATGCAGGAAAAATGTTCCCAATGTTGGGCGAGTCCAGAACCAGGGGCCACACACAGTCTTAGAATAAAGGGGAGGTCATTTAAGACTGAGGTTAGAAAAAACATTTTCACCCAGAGAGTTGTGCGAATTTGTGGAATTCCCTGCCACAGAGGGCAGTGGAGGCCAAGTCACTGGGTGGATTTAAGAGAGAGTTAGATAGAGCTCTAGGGGGCTAGTGGAGTCAAGGGATATGGGGAGAAGGCAGGCACGGGTTATTGATAGGGGGCGATCAGCCATGATCACAATGAATGGCGGTGCAGGCTTGAATGGCCGAATGGCCTCCTCCTGCATCTATTTTCTATGTTTCTATGTTTCTATGAGTTTGTACGTTCACACTGTGACCTGCGTGGGTTTTCTCCGAGATCTTCGGTTTCCTCCCACACTCCAAAGACGTACAGGTTTGAGGGTAAATTGGCTTGGTATTAATGGAAAAATTGTCCCTCGAGCAAGGGTTCCCAACCTGGGGTAAAGTTACCCCCAGAGGGTACATTTTGCCCCCCCAGGGGGCAAATATATTGATTGTGGATTTGTACATACTTTTTCTCTTTGACTGACTGTGTTTGGTTCTGGTATATCTGCTCATCATTAGTTGTTCATCAATAAGTGAAAGAACATTGTTATGTGCCGTTAAAGTTGCCCTAGAGTGTGTAGGATAGTGTTAATGTGCGGGGATCGCTGGTCGGCATGGACTCGGACTGTTTCCGCGCATGATGTTAAGTCCCCGTGCAATCAGGAGCGGAGGGGAGTTGGGTGCAAGGTTGGCTCTGGTGAATAACTCACCTCCCCCCCGGGGGGCTTTGTGTACTGCAGAACATCTTCCTTGGCGAGGACATCAGGAAGCAGCTTCCTCAGGAGTCGGCCGAGTTTGACAGCATCAACGACCAGTGGAAGGTGATAATGCATCGCCTGGTCCTCGAGCCCAATGCCCTGCGAGGGACCCATCATCCAGGTACGATCGGTCAGCTTAGGACAGGAGCAGCCCTGCCTGAGGGACAAACTGTCCATGCCGTAGCGTTGCTGCTTCGCTGGAGACCCGGGTTCCATCCCGGCTACAGAGTTTGTACCTTCTCCCCCCGTGTGTCTTCTCCGAGAGTTTCCCCCCTCACTCCAAAAACATACAGCTAGTAAGGTTCATTTGTTTGGTGTATGTTGTAAAAAATAAATTGTCCCTAGTGTGTGTAGGATAGTGTTAATGTGCGGGAATCACTGGTGGGTGGTGACGGTGGGCCAAAGGGCCTGTTTCAGCGCTGTATCTCAAATCTAAACTAAACCAAGGTGACCCATCTACGCTACTCCCTCCTGCCTATATTTGCCTGGTATCCCTTATCTACATACCTGTCCAAATATCTGTTAAATGCTGTTATAGTGCCTGCCTCAACCACCTCCCCAGGCAGCTCATTCCATACACCCACCATCTTCTGTGTGGAAAAGTTGCCCCTCAGGTTCACTATTAAATCATTCCCCCCTCACCTTAAACATGCCTTCTGGTTCTTGTTTCCCCTATGCTGGATTAAAGACTGTGCATTCACCCTATCTATTCTCCTCAAGATGTTGTACATCTCGATAAGATACCCCCTCATCCTCATGCCCTCCGAGGAGTAGAGGCTTGTCTTCAGTGCACTCTTAATCTCCAGTTTAGTATAGCAGGGTGATTAAAACTGAACAACAGTCACCAACATGTTGTACATCCCAACTTCTTTACCCAATTCCCTGTCTGATGAGGACCAATGTAGCTAAGGCCATCTCGACCACCCTATCTACCAGCACCGCCCCTTTCAGGCAAGTATGTACCTGTACTCCAAGACCCCTCTGTTGTAAAACACTCCCCAGAGCCCAGCTAGTCACTGTGAAGATCCTGCCCTGGTTTGACCTCACACTTAACTGCATTGAACGCTGCAAGCCATTCCTCAACTCACTTCAAGTGTCAAGAGAGTTTATTGTCATGTGTCCCTGTATAAGACAATGAAATTCTTGCTTTGCTTCAGCACAACAGAACATAGTCGGCATTGACTACAAAACCTATGTGTAAGAAAGAACTGCAGATGCTGGATAAAATCGAAGGTAGACACAAAATGCTGGAGAAACTCAGCGGATGAGGCAGCATCTATGGAGAGACGGAACATCACCCATTCCTTCTCTCCACAGATGCTGCCTCGTCTGCTGAGTTACTCCAGCATTTTGTGCCCACCCTCAACTCACTTAGTTTGGTTTAGTTTAGAGATACAGCATGGGAACAGGCCCTTCGGCCCACCGACTCTGTGCTGACCGGCGGGCTCCGCACACTAACACTATCCTACACACACTAGGGACAATTTACAATTTTACCAAAGCCAATTAACCTACAAACCTGCACCTTCTTTAGGGTTGTAGGAGTAAAACATCTTATTGAAACATATGCTTATTAAGGGTTTGGACACGCTAGAGGCAGGAAACATGTTCCCGATGTTGGGGGAGTCCAGAACCAGGGGCCACAGTTTAAGAATAAGGGGTCGGCCATTTAGAACAGAGACGAGGAAACACTTTTCTCACAGAGAGTGGTGAGTCTGTGGAATTCTCTGCCTCAGAGGGCGGTGGAGGCCGGTTCTCTGGATGCTTTAAAGAGAGAGCTAGATAGGGCTCTTAAAGATAGCGGAGTCAGGGGATATGGGGAGAAGGCAGGAACGGGGTACTGATTGGGGATGATCAGCCATGATCACATTGAATGGCGGTGCTAGCTCGAAGGGCTGAATGGCCTCTACTCCTGCACCGATTGTGTATTGAGTGAGAATGCAGGCTGCCCTTGTTTGCCTCAGGTCTCCTGGACTCCCTGAACGGAATGAACGGCAAGCTGGAGGAGATTGAGAAGTCGCTGGACATGTACCTGGAGACCAAGCGGCAGATATTCCCGCGCTTCTACTTCCTGTCCAACGACGACCTGCTGGAGATCCTGGGGCAGTCGCGCAACCCCCCAGCCGTGCAGCCCCACATGAAGAAATGCTTCGACAACATCAAGACCCTCAAGATGCAAAAGGTAGACTTGCCTGGGGGCCACCTCGGCTGTCTGGATATTCTGCCCACGTGTACGTTTGTGCATCTCCGCGCCATGACACGTCACCCATCCAAGCCCAAGCCCAAGTCCAGGTCCATCCGCTGACCATTCCCTCACCCCTGGGGCCAGCACTATCGCCATCATTCAACTGACCATTCATCCCCAGACCCAGCCCTGTCCCCACCCACTGACCATTCACCCCCAGACCCAGCCCTGTCCCCACCCACTGACCCAGCCCTGTCCCCACCCACTGACCATTCACCCCCAGACCCAGCCCTGTCCCCACCCACTGACCCAGCCCTGTCCCCACTCACTGACCCAGCCCTGTCCCCACCCACTGACCATTCACCCCCAGACCCAGCCCTGTCCCCACCCACTGACCATTCACCCCCAGACCCAGCCCTGTCCCCACCCACTGACCCAGCCCTGTCCCCACCCACTGACCATTCAGCCCCAGACCCAGCCCTGTCCCCACCCACTGACCCAGCCCTGTCCCCACCCACTGACCATTCACCCCCAGACCCAGCCCTGTCCCCACCCACTGACCATTCACCCCCAGACCCAGCCCTGTCCCCACCCACTGACCATTCACCCCCAGACCCAGCCCTGTCCCCACCCACTGACCATTCACCCCCAGACCTAGCCCTGTCCCCACCCACTGACCCAGCCCTGTCCCCACCCACTGACCATTCATCCCCAGACCCAGCCCTGTCCCCACCCACTGACCCAGCCCTGTCCCCACCCACTGACCCAGCCCTGTCCCCACCCACTGACCATTCACCCCCCAGACCCAGCCCTGTCCCCACCCACTGACCATTCACCCCCAGACCCAGCCCTGTCCCCACCCACTGACCCAGCCCTGTCCCCACCGACTGACCCAGCCCTGTCCCCACCCACTGACCCAGCCCTGTCCCCACCCACTGACCCAGCCCTGTCCCCACCCCCAGACCCAGCCCTGTCCCCACCCACTGACCTTTCACCCCCAGACCCAGCCCTGTCCCCACCCACTGACCCACCCCTGTCCCCACCCACTGACCCAGCCCTGTCCCCACCCCCAGACCTAGCCCTGTCCCCACCCACTGACCTTTCATCCCCAGACCCAGCCCTGTCCCCACCCACTGACCCAGCCCTGTCCCCACCCACTGACCCAGCCCTGTCCCCACCCACTGACCTTTCACCCCCAGACCCAGCCCTGTCCCCACCCACTGACCCAGCCCTGTCCCCACTCACTGACCATTCACCCCCAGACCCAGCCCTGTCCCCACCCACTGACCTTTCACCCCCAGACCCAGCCCTGTCCCCACCCACTGACCTTTCACCCCCAGATCCAGCCCTGTCCCCACCCACTGACCTTTCACCCCCAGACCCAGCCCTGTCCCCACCCACTGACCTTTCACCCCCAGACCCAGCCCTGTCCCCACCCACTGACCATTTACCCCCAGACCCAGCCCTGTCCCCACCCACTGACCATTCATCCCCAGACCTAGCCCTGTCCCCACCCACTGACCCAGCCCTGTCCCCACCCACTGACCATTCATCCCCAGACCTAGCCCTGTCCCCACCCACTGACCCAGCCCTATCCCCACCCACTGACCATTCACCCCCAGACCCAGCCCTGTCCCCACCCACTGACCCAGCCCTATCCCCACCCACTGACCATTCATCCACACTCACTCTCCCACACACATGCCCTCTTAACTTGGATTCACATTCACTCTGGACTGTTCACCGTCCTGCTCCCCCTGCACACACCCCCCCCCGCACATGCACCCCTCCCCCTGTTCCCTCTGGGTCTTCCGCTCCAACCCCTCCCGCCCCCTCCCCTCCCACTGCCCCCCTCTCCCGCTCCATCTCCCCCTCCCCTCCCCCCCCTCCCCTCCCCTCCCCCCCCCCCTCCCTGCACCCCTTACTCCCCGCACCCCCCACCCGGTTTGCACCCCTCATACCCACACTCCCTCTCACTCACCCTCTTTCACTCGTGCCTTGCCACTTCAGCCCCCCTGACCCCCTCCCTCCCACGTTCACCTCACCCCCCCACTGTGAGGCAGGTAGTGGGGGAGGGAGCAGGTAGTGGGGGAGGGAGCAGGTAGTGGGGGAGGGAGAGAGGCTGTGCTGGATTCCCACCGCCGCGCTGCCATCCACCCCCTGCCCCCATCTGTATTTCCAGGTGGGAGTGACCAACAAGATGGAAGCGGCGGGAATGTTCTCCGCTGATGGCGAGTACGTGGAGTTCAAACATCCCACCTTGCTGGAGGGCCCAGTGGAGGTAGGGAGATATCGAAGGGCCGAGTGGCCTACTCCTGCACTTGGGTGGAGGGGCCTTCAGTGAGAGACAGGGGTGTGTGTGTGTGTGTGGAGGGGGTGGTCAGTGAGAGGCGGGGGGGGGAGGGTGTGTGTGGAGGGGGTGGTCAGTGAGAGGCGGGGGGGGGGGGGGTGTGTGTGGAGGGGGTGGTCAGTGAGAGGCGGGGGGGGGGGGGGGGTGTGTGGAGGGGGTGGTCAGTGAGAGGCGGGGGGGGGGGTGTGTGGAGGGGGTGGTCAGTGAGAGGCGGGGGGGGGGGGGGTGTGTGGAGGGGGTGGTCAGTGAGAGGCGGGGGGGGGAGGGTGTGTGTGGAGGGGGTGGTCAGTGAGAGGCGGGGGTGGGGTGTGTGTGGAGGGGGTGGTCAGTGAGAGGCGGGGGGGGGAGGGTGTGTGTGGAGGGGGTGGTCAGTGAGAGGCGGGGGTGGGGTGTGTGTGGAGGGGGTGGTCAGTGAGAGGCGGGGGGGGGAGGGTGTGTGTGGAGGGGGTGGTCAGTGAGAGGCGGGGGTGGGGTGTGTGTGGAGGGGGTGGTCAGTGAGAGGCGGGGGGGGGAGGGTGTGTGTGGAGGGGGTGGTCAGTGAGAGGCGGGGGTGGGGTGTGTGTGGAGGGGGTGGTCAGTGAGAGGCGGGGGGGGGAGGGTGTGTGTGGAGGGGGTGGTCAGTGAGAGGCGGGGGTGGGGTGTGTGTGGAGGGGGTGGTCAGTGAGAGGCGGGGGGGGGAGGGTGTGTGTGGAGGGGGTGGTCAGTGAGAGGCGGGGGTGTGTGTGTGTATGTGGAGGGGGTGGTCAGTGAGAGGCGGGGGGGGGGAGGGTGTGTGTGTGTGGAGGGGCAAGGGGCAGTCAGTGAGAGACGGGGGGGGGTGTGTGTGTGTGGAGGGGGCTGTCGGTGAGGGGCGGAGGTGTGGGTGGGGTACATGCAGTACCTACCTCCATGGCCAGCACCCACATGTAGAGGGACCTGGTGGCCCACAATGTCCGGCTGCAAGTCTGGTTGTGTGCAGTACCTTCCCTGTCTGAACCAGGCCCATTCTTAGTCACGTGTGTGGCCCAAAATAATCCTTTCTCATTCTGGAAGCATCACAGCTATATTGTTTTGTATGGTTCATATATTTTATTTTCGAAATGTTTATATGTCAGGCTGCCAATGTTTGTTTCGGGTCAGGGGCCACGTGTGTGACGTTTTTTGTCCACGACTTGCCAAACTGTTGTGGATTTGTAAAAAGCTAGAATGTTTACACGCATTATAGTTCCCTGGGTGGGAAAATAGCAGCGAATGAGATTAATCTCTGACAAGAAATGGTTTTACCTGTCACACTATGTGGCGACAGGCTGGTCACGTGTGTGAATTGTCGGTTCACTTCCCAGAGAATGGCCCAATATTGTCTTTGTCAAAGTTAGTCGGCTGTTTTAATGAGGGTGGGCTCACCTGCAAAAAAAGGAGTCCCCTTGGTCAAGGATCAAACACTCAACATTGCTGGAATTGAGTTTACTACCGAAGGTGCATTGAGGTGCGCCCCGCTCCCTGTTGCTGCAATGTGTTCTTGTCCTCCCAGGCTTGGCTCTGCGACGTGGAACGCACCATGCGATTCACTCTCAAGGACCTGCTCAAGGAGGCCCGGATGTCCCTGAAGAAAATGATGACAAGGCGGGACAAGTGGGTGAAGGAGTGGCCCGGCCAGGTGAGTGGTCACAGCCAGGTGAGTGGCCCGGCCAGGTGAGTGGTCACAGCCAGGTGAGTGGCGAGCTCACAGGCTCACACCAGCCCCCGTCATGTAGAGTGGGACAGGCCAACTTGCCCACACCGGACAATATACACCGCTCACCTGTTCCTTCTCTCCAGAGATGCTGTCTCACCCGCTGGGTTAATCCAGCTTTGTGTGTCCATCTGAAGCCCTTACAGACTAAAGAAGGGTCCCGAACCAAAACATCGGCTGTTCATTTCACTCCACAGATACTGCCTGTCCCGCTGAGTTCCTCCAGCATAGACCAGGCACATAAATACAATACAATACAATTTATTGTCATTTGAGCCTCAGTGAGACTCAAACGAAATTCTGTTTCCACAGCCATACAAACAAAGACAATGTCCTACAGACATACACACAATTAAGTTCACACCAACATCCATCACAGTGAACCCACTGTGATGGAAGGCAAAGTCTTTTCTCTCCCCTGCTCTCAATCTCTCTCCCGATGTCCAAGCCCCAGGCGGGCGATGATAAGTCCCACGGCCATTTTAGGCCGTGCCGGGCGATTTACGGCTCCGCTCCCAGTCTAAAAGTCACAAAGTTGGAGCCCCCGGCGGGCGCTGGAATGTCCCACGGCCATGAAGCCGCGCCGGGCGATGTACGTCCCCACTCCGGGTCGTTCCAACCCCGCGACACGGGCTGGAGAAGTCGCGTTGCGGGAGCTCCGGGAAGCGGTCTCTCTCTCCCCCCGGACCCGCGAGCTCCCGATGTCCCAGTCCACCGGACCTGCGGCTGCGTTGCTGGAGCCTCCGAGCCCCTGGAGTCGAGTCGCAGCAGCGAGTCACCACCGCTCCCCACGCTCCGAGGCCGGCCAGCCCCACGATGGTGAGTAGTCCGCAGTCTCCGCAGTCTCCCGAGCCCCCGGGTCGTTCAGGTTGGAGGCCGCTCCACGGTGCTAGGCCCCAACAACAACGGAGACCCGACAGGGAAAAGGTCGGGTCTCCCGGACAGGGAAGAGATTTTAAACGGTTTCCCCCCCCCCGCCCCCCACATATACACATTTAAAACCAGTATTAAAAAACACCAACACTACATTTAACTAGACACAAAATTTAAAAAAGACAGACAGGCTGTAGGGGCAACGGGTGAGTCGTGCCGCCGAATAAAGCATGGAAACTGGCCAACTTGCCCACAGCGGACAATATGTGGGATAAAGAACTCTTGAATGTTTGGGCATCGCAGAGAGAAGCAGTTCGTACAACCTTGGATGTCCCCAGAGAAAGGTGACAATTACTGTGTTGCCTGATCGACCTCACTTGAAACAGCAGGGACATTAACTGCAGATCCCAAGTTGCCAAGAGAGACTCAAAAAGCTGGAGTAACTCAGCGGGACGGGCAGCATCTCTGGAGAGAAGGATCGGGTGACGTTTCGGGTTAAGTTGGCAAGTTGCACATGGACAGCTAATCTATTTGTTTCAGGCCTCGAGCGACCTGACATAGCGACCACACCTCTCAGAGAAACTAACGGGGTGGGAGATTGCAACCTTCACGTGGTCTGTCCACCCAGATTCGACGAATGCAATCAACCTGGCGTGCACAATCAAATAGGATCAAATAGAACAAGTTGTCCGACAACTTTAGGCTGTGCACTCCGTACGCAAGAAGAAGAAGAAGAGTAATGCCCCTGTCCCACTTAGGAAACCTGAACGGAAACCTCTGGAGACTTTGCCCCCCACCCAAGGTTTCCGTGCGGTTCCCGGAGGTTGCAGGTGGTTGCCGGAGGTTGCAGGTAGTGGAAGCAGGTAGGGAAACTGACAAAAACCTCCGGGAACCGCACGGAAACCTTGGGTGGGGCTCAAAGTCTCCAGAGGTTTCCGTTCAGGTTTCCTAAGTGGGACAGGGGCATAAGGAACCTCTATCCCAGTGGTTCTTAACCTTTTTGGCACCAGTAGGCGCATAACAGGACGACAGATGGCACAATGGGCTAAGTGTTCGGCTGGCAACCTGAAGGTGGCCGGTTCGAATCCTGCTTGGAGTGTGTACTGTCGTTGTGTCCTTGGGCAAGACACTTCACCTACCTTTGCCTGGGACTAGAGACGGAAATTAGCTACTGATTGGTTACAATCTCGCATATTTACATGCAAATGTTCATTAATATGCACTGTCCCTATAAACAAAACATTATTATTATTATTATACGCGAACAAAACACTGTATGTGGCCCAACAAACATGGGCCCAACAAATTGATATGTTGCAACCGCAAGAAATGCAACACCTGTCCCTTTACCTCCCCTCTCGACTCCATTCAAGGACCCAAGCAGTCGTTCCAGGTGCGACAGAGGTTCACCTGTATCTCCTCCAACCTCATCTACTGCATCCGCTGCTCTAGGTGTCAGCTGATCTACATCGGGGAGACCAAGCGGAGGTTGGGCGATCGTTTCGCCGAACACCTCCGCTCGGTCCGCAAGAACCTAACTGACCTCCCGGTGGCTCAGCACTTCAACTCCCCCTCCCATTCCCCATCCGACCACTCTGTCCTGGGTCTCCTCCATGGCCAGAGTGAGCAACACCGGAAATTGGAGTCTGGGGAGTCTGCATCCTGCGGGCATGAACATTGAATTCTCCCAATTTTCTTAGCCTTTGCTGCCTCCTCCCCTTCTTTAGCCCTTGGGCTGTCTCCTCCCATCCCCCCTGCCCTCGGGTTCTCCTCCTCCTCCCTTTTTCCTTCCTTCTCCCCCCCACCCTCCATCAGTCTGAAGAAGGGTTTCGGCCCGAAACGTTGCCTATTTCCTTTGCTCCATAGATGCTGCTGCACCCGCTGAGTTTCTCCAGCATTTTTGTCTACCTTCCAAAATGATATGTTATTTGTGTCCCCTTCATGACCCCCGGCAAAGGCCCATATGACCCCCAGGTTAACAACCACTGCTCTCCCCCCATCCTTGAAGCTGTCCTCTAACGTTGCCGGCCCAACAACCCGCCCGCCCGCCCACTCTTGTCTTTTTGCCCCAGATGCTGATCACCTCCAGCCAGATCCAATGGACAACAGACGTCACCAAGGCGCTGGTGACGGCCAAAGATCTCGAGGACAGAAAACCCCTGCGAGTTATTAAAAGGAAGCAGGTGAGTGGGCCTCGGCGTGTGTCTGCGGGGTTTACAGTGGCTACAGTAGAAGATGAAAGCACAAATCTTGTGGGGAAAAGCTGTTTCAGATCAGTCCGGTTTCAGTGACGAAACGTTGCCTATTTCCTTTGGGTTTCGGCCCGAAACGTTGCCTATTTCCTTTGGGTTTCGGCCCAAAACTTTTGTCTATCAGTGAAAAGCTTTTGTTGCGTGCCAACCAGTCGGCGGAAATCTTCTATCTTCCAACAATAACCACAAATTGCTGGAGTAACTCAGCGGGTCAGGCAGCATATCACGTCGTCCTCACAGTTACACCTTTACACCGACGGTCCTTCACACTAACTCCCTGACCTTGAGAGGTAATCTCCCCTCACTCACCCCCCCCCCCCCCACCCCCCCAGCTTGGCTGTAGCCGTCTCTCTCCGTCTCCTCCAGCGGAGATAATTGCCTGCGTTCCCGCGATCTTCTCTCCCGACACTGGATCGGTCTTCCCCGTCAATCTGGACTGGGTGCATAAGGGGGTTAGTGTCACCACGGTAGCGGAGGGGGCAGGAGAGAGAAGGGGGCAGGAGAGGGAGGGACAGGAGAGGGAAACATAGAAACACAGATAATAGGTGCAGGAGTAGAGGCCATTCGGCCCTTTGAGCCTGCACCGCCATTCAATATGATCATGGCTGATCATCCAACTCAGTATCCCATCCCTGCCTTCTCTCCAT
Source organism: Amblyraja radiata (assembly GCF_010909765.2). Lineage (NCBI taxonomy): Eukaryota > Metazoa > Chordata > Chondrichthyes > Rajiformes > Rajidae > Amblyraja > Amblyraja radiata. The sequence continues at coordinate 5,324,286 of NW_022630150.1, read as the reverse complement.
ACCCCCTGATCCCCTTTAGCCACAAGGGCCACATCTAACTCCCTCTTAAATATAGCCAATGAACTGGCCTCAACTACCTTCTGTGGCAGAGAATTCCACAGATTCACCACTCTCTGTAAAAAATGATTTTCTCATCTCGGTCCTAAAAGATTTCCCTCTTATCCTTAAACTGTGACCCCTTGTTCTGGAAGGGAGGGGGGGCATGGAGGGAGGGGGCAGGAGAGGGAGGGAGGGGGACAGTAGAGGGAGGGGGACAGTAGAGGGAGGGGGACAGGAGAGTGAGGGAAGCATGAGAAAGCCCTGTTAGGATAGGAATGGATGGAGGGTGAGTGTGTTGGGGTAAACACTTGCTTGCCGTTGGTGCGTCTAGGTCAGCATGTTACACAAGTACTCGGAGGCCATCCGAGGGAACATGACCAAGATCATGCGGCTGAAGGTGGTGGCGCTGGTGACGGTGGAGGTCCACGCTCGTGATGTCATCGACCGCCTCTACAGGATTAATTGCATGGATGTGACGGCCTTCGACTGGCTGAGCCAGCTCCGCCTATACTGGGACAAGGTACAGTATATCTGTGTTCTGTCTGTACCCAGTATGCACATTCTCTTGGTGGCCGTGTGGGTTCTCCCCGCGTGCTCTGGTTTCCTCCCACACTCCAAATACGTACAGGTTTGTAGGTTGAATGTGTAGGAAGGAACTACAGATGCTGGAAGATAGACACAAAACGGGTGACGTTTCGGTTCGAGACCCATCTTCAGACTGAAGAAGAGTCTCGACCCGAAACGTCATCCATCCTTCTCTCCAGAGATGCTGCATGTCAATAGACAATAGACAATAGGTGCAGGAGTAGAGGCCATTCGGCCCTTCGAGCCTGCACCGCCATTCAATGTGATCATGGCTGATCATCCCCAATCAGTACCCCGTTCCTGCCTTCGCCCCCATACCCCCTGACTCCGCTATCTTTAAGAGCCCTATCTAGCTCTCTCTTGAAAGCATCCAGAGAACCTGCCTCCACCGCCCTCTGAGGCAGAGAATTCCACAGACTCACCACTCTCTGTGTGAAAAAGTGTTTCCTCGTCTCCGTTCTAAATGGCTTACCCCTTATTCTTAAACTGTGTGTGTGGCCCCTGGTTCTGGACTCCCCCAACATCGGGAACATGTTTCCTGCCTCTAGCGTGTCCAAGCCCTTAACAATCTTATATGTTTCAATGAGATACCCTCTCATCCTTCTAAACTCCAGAGTGTACAAGCCCACAGCCGCTCCATTCTCTCAGCATATGACAGTCCCGGGAATTAACCTTGTAAACCTACGCTGCACTCCCTCAATAGCAAGAATGCCCTCAATAGCAAGAATGCCCTCAATAGCAAGAATGCCCTCAATAGCAAGAATGTCCTTCCTCTAATTAGTCCGGCTGAGTTACTGCAGCATTTTGTGTCTAACTGTTGTTTTATGTTCTGCAGGACCTGGACGACTGTTTAGTCCGACAGACCAACACACACTTCCAGTACGGTTACGAGTACTTGGGCAACTCGGGCCGTCTGGTGATCACTCCGCTCACAGACAGGTGCGGCCTGCTCCCCCTTCTCACTCACTCTGTGTATTGTTGCTGGTGGATAGAACAATAGGTGCAGGAGGAGGCCATTCGGCCCTTCCAGCCAGCACCGCCATTCAATGTGATCATGGCTGATCATCCCCAATCAGTACCCCGTTCCTGCTTTCTCCCCCATATCCCTTGATTCCGTTAGCCCTCAGAGCTATATCTAACTCTCTCTTGAAAACATCCAGTGACTTGGCTTCCACTGCCTTCTGTGGCAGAGAATTCCTGCCTCCTTGCTGTTTGTCCCGAGCTGACACAGTGTCAGGCGTCCAGTGGGCAATGGGTTGGGCTAGTCTGTGTCAACTTGCACCTCCTCCACTGTATCCCTTGTTCAAGATGTGGACTCTTATACATCGACGAGACCAAACGCAGACTGGGCGATCGTTTCACGGAACACCTTCGCTCAGTACGCCAGGACCTACCTGATCTCCCAGTTGCCAAACACTTTGCTCCATAGATGCTTCCGGGTCTGGACCCGAAACATCACCTATTCCTTCGTTCCATACACGCTGCCTCGTCCGCTGAGTTTCTCCAGCATTTTTGTCCAGCTCGGACTATCCTTGATCCGACACTTCCTTGCACTAAACATAATTTGATTATCATGTATCTTCGGGTTGGTTGCAATCATGTATTGTCTTTCCGCTGACTGGCCAGCACACAGCAAAAAGCTTTTCACTGTACCTCAACCCTGCACGTGACAACAAACCAAACCGAACAATGAAAGGATGTCAGAACTTTCATATAATAATGTCTTTATTTATATAGCACATTTTTAGTCAACTTGCATTGACCCCAAAGTGCTTCACATAATTACATCCACACACACAGGCAAAGGTGGGTGAAGTGTCTTGCCCAAGGACACACACAGGCAAAGGTGGGTGAAGTGTCTTGCCCAAGGACACACACAGGCAAAGGTGGGTGAAGTGTCTTGCCCAAAGACACAACGACAGTATGCACTCCAAGCGGGATTCGAACCAGCTACCTTCCGGTTGCCAGCCGAACACTTAGCCCATTGTGCCATCTGTCGTCCCATGTAGACTGGATAGACTCGGCTTGTACTCGCTAGAATTTAGAAGATTGAGGGGGGGATCTTATAGAAACTTACAACATTCTTAAGGGGTTGGACAGGCTAGATGCAGGAAGATTGTTCCCGATGTTGGGGAAGTCCAGAACAAGGGGTCACACACAGTTTAAGGATAAGGGGGAAATCTTTTAGGACCGAGATGAGAAAAACATTTTTTTTTCACACAGAGAGTGGTAAATCTGTGGGATTCTCTACCACAGAAGGTAGTTGAGGTCACAGTTCATTGGCTATATTTAAGAGGGAGTTAGATGTGGCTAAAGGGATCAGGGGGTATGGAGAGAAGGCAGGGATGGGATACTGAGTTGGATGATCAGCCATGATCATATTGAATGGCGCTGCAGGCTTGAAGGGCCGAATGGCCTCTACTCCTGCACCTATTGTCTATGTTTCTATGCCTCTTCCCAGGTGCTACATGACCCTGACAACAGCCCTGCACCTGCATCGAGGTGGCTCCCCCAAGGGCCCGGCCGGGACGGGCAAGACGGAGACGGTGAAGGACCTGGGCAAGTCTCTGGGCATGTACGTCATCGTGGTCAACTGCTCTGAAGGGCTGGACTACAAATCCATGGGACGCATGTACTCTGGACTGGCACAGGTGAGCGGAAGAAGCAGTAAAAATATACAGTGTATAAGGTCATAAGTGATAGGAGCAGAATTAGGCCACTCGGCCCATCAATTCTACTCTCCCTCCTAACCCCATTCACCTGCCTTCTCCCCATAACCCCCTGACACCCGTACTAATCACAAATCTGTCTATCTCTGCCATAAAAGTATCCACTGACCTGGCCTCCACCACCCTCTGTAGCAAAGAATTCTACAGATTCACCGCCCTCCGACTATAAAAATTCCTCCTCATCTCCTTCCTGATGGAACGTCCTTTTATTGTCTGACCTCTGGTCCCCAGACTATCCCACCACTGGACATTCACTGACCGACAGAATTGGACGTCTCCGGCCAAATCCTACCTGGGTTCATCTCCAGCTGAACCTAGTAATGCAGTTCATCCCCACACTCCCAGTACATGGGCACAGCCCACACATGGTGGGTGAAAGTGACTGAGCTTTACATTCATGGGGCAGAACTGGGGGGTCTCAATGTTAGAGGGGCAGTAGTGATGGAGTGTCACTGTATCAGAGGGGCTGCACTGAGGGTAAACGCCCTGCCTGTGTCAACGCTACACTATGTCCTGCCCCTCCCCTTTCCCAGCTTTCTTCTCCCCCCCCTGAAATCCGTCTGAAGAAGGGTCTCGACCCGAAACGTCACCTATCCACGTTCTCCACAGATGCTGCCTGACCCACCCACTGAGTTACTCCAGCACTCTGTGAAACGTCACCTATCCATGTTCTCCACAGATGCTGCCTGACCCGCTGAGTTATGGTGCAGCAGCATCTATGAAGCTAAGGAAATAGGCAACGTTTCGGGCCGAAATCCTTATGGAAATAGGCAAAGTTTCGGGCCTAAACCCTTACGGGTTTCGGCCCAAAACGTTGCCTATTTCCTTAGCGCCATAGATGCTGCCTGACCCACTGAGTTACTCCAGCACTGTGTGAAACGTCACCTATCCATGTTCTCCACAGATGCTGCATGCCTGACCCGCTGAGTTACTCCAGCACTCTGTGAAACGTCACCTATCCCTGTTCTCCACAGATGCTGCCTGACCCGCTGAGTTACTCCAGCACTCTGTGAAACGTCACCTATCCATGTTCTCCACAGATGCTGCCTGACCCACTGAGTTACTCCAGCACTCTGTGAAACGTCACCTATCCATGTTCTCCACAGATGCTGCCTGACCCACTGAGTTACTCCAGCACTCTGTGAAACGTCACCTATCCATGTTCTCCACAGATGCTGCCTGACCCGCTGAGTTACTCCAGCACTCTGTGAAACGTCACCTATCCATGTTCTCCACAGATGCTGCCTGACCCGCTGAGTTACTCCAGCACTCTGTGAAACGTCACCTATCCATGTTCTCCACAGATGCTGCCTGACCCGCTGAGTTATGGTGCAGCAGCATTTATGAAGCTAAGGAAATAGGCAACGTTTCGGGCCGAAATCCTTATGGAAATAGGCAAAGTTTCGGGCCTAAACCCTTACGGGTTTCGGCCCAAAACGTTGCCTATTTCCTTAGCGCCATAGATGCTGCCTGACCCACTGAGTTACTCCAGCACTGTGTGAAACGTCACCTATCCATGTTCTCCACAGATGCTGCATGCCTGACCCGCTGAGTTACTCCAGCACTCTGTGAAACGTCACCTATCCATGTTCTCCATAGATGCTGCCTGACCCACTGAGTTACTCCAGCACTGTGTGAAACGTCACCTATCCATGTTCTCCACAGATGCTGCCTGACCCACCCGCTGAGTTACTCCAGCACTCTGTGTGAAACGTCACCTATCCATGTTCTCCACAGATGCTGCCTGACCCACCCGCTGAGTTACTCCAGCACCCTGTATCCCTTTGTGTGGAAGTTGCGGCCTTGCTTTAGTTTCAGCAGCCTGTGGTCCATGCAATGTGCCGTCACTTGTTAGACTGTGGGCTCGCTGTGCTGACGAGATGATGTTGGATGTTTGTGTGTGCAGACTGGAGCCTGGGGCTGCTTCGACGAGTTTAACCGCATCAACATCGAGGTGCTGTCGGTGGTGGCCCAGCAGATCCTCTCCATCCTGTCCGCGCTGTCGGCTGGCCTGACCCGCTTCATCTTCGAGGGCCGTGAGATTAACCTGGTCTGGTCGTGTGGCATCTTCATCACCATGAACCCGGGTGAGGCCACCAGGGCAGAGGGGAGTCTGGCCCTCAAACTCCATGTCCACCGTCTCACTCTCTCCATCATCGCCCTTATCCCTAACCAGTCTGAAGGAGGGATAGGAGATGTTTCGGGTCAAGACCCGGAAGCATCTATGGAGCGAAGGAATAGGTGACGATTCGGGTCTCGATCCGAAATGCCACCCATTCCTTCTCTCCGGAGATGCTGCCTGTCCCGCTGAGTTACTCCAGCATGTTGTGTCTTTCTTCGGTTTAAACCAGCACCTGCAGTTCCATCCTACACACACTAGTTCCAGGTTTGTTATCCCATCCACTCCCTTACACACCAGGAGCAATTTACAGAGTGTGGAATGGCCCCTGTATGAGATGGAGTTGTGGATTCCTACCCTCAGCACTAAGTACAGGGAAGATAGGGTCATACATCGTGGAAACAGGCCCTTCGGCCCAACTCGCCCATGCCGACCAACATGCCCCATCTACACTAGTCCCACCTTTAGACTGTAGAGATACAGCACGGAAACAGGCCCTTCGGCCCATCTCGCCCATGCCGACCAACATGCCCCATCTACACTAGTCCCACCTTTAGTTTAGTTTAGAGATACAGCGTTGAAACAGGCCCTTCGGCCCAACTGGCCCATGCTGACCAACATGCCCCATCTACACTAGTCCCACCTTTAGTTTAGTTTAGAGATACAGCGTTGAAACAGGCCCTTCGGCCCAACTGGCCCATGCTGACCAACATGCCCCATCTACACTAGTCCCACCTTTAGTTTAGTTTAGAGATACAGCGTTGAAACAGGCCCTTCGGCCCAACTGGCCCATGCTGACCAACATGCCCCATCTACACTAGTCCCACCTTTAGTTTAGTTTAGAGATACAGCGTTGAAACAGGCCCTTCGGCCCAACTCGCCCATGCCGACCAACTTGCCCCATCTACACTAGTCCCACCTTTAGTTTAGTTTAGAGATACAGCACGGAAACAGGCCCTTCGGCCCACCGGGTCCACACCGACCAGCGGTGCCCGTACACTAACACTATCCTACACACACTAGGGACAATTTACACATACACCAAGCCAATTAACCTACAAACCTGCACGTCTTTGGAGTGTGGGAGGAAAATGAAGATCTCGGAGAAAACCCACGCAGTTCACGGGGAGAGAACGTACAAACTCCAAACACCTGCCTGCATTTGCTCCATATCCCTCTAAACCTGTCCTATCCATGCACCTGTCTAAATGTTTCTTAAACATTGCGATAGTCCCAGCCTCAACTACCTCCTCCGGCAGCTTGTTCCATACACCCACCACCCACTGTGTGAAAAAGGTACCCCTCTGGTTCCTATTAAATCTTTTCCCCCTCACCTTGAACCTACGTCCTCTGGTTGCAGGGTATGCTGGCCGCACAGAGTTGCCGGACAACCTGAAGTCCATGTTCAGGCCCATCTCCATGGTGGTTCCCGATTCCACACTGATCGCAGAGATCATCTTGTTTGCTGAGGGATTCAGCAACTGCAAGGTATGTTTTCCTGCACCGGCTGCCTCATGTCTCCCATCATGTGCCTCCCTGATGTCCTTGATCATCGATGCTATTTGCATATCCTCCATTCATTTCTCCAAAGTACCGTCAACATCTCCCATAGAGTGATACAGTGTGGAAACAGGCCCTTCAGCCCAACATGCCCACACCGGCCAACATGTTCCAGCTACACTAGTCACAGAGTGATACAGTATGGAAACAGGCCCTTCAGCCCAACTCGCCCACACCAGCCCAACATGTCCCAGCTACACTAGTCATAGAGAGATACAGTGTGGAAACAGGCCCTTCAGCCCAACATGTCCCAGCTACACTAGTCATAGAGTGATACAGTGTGGAAACAGGCCCTTCAGCCCAACATGTCCCAGCTACACTAGTCATAGAGTGATACAGTGTGGAAACAGGCCCTTCAGCCCAACGTGCCCACACCGGCCAACATGTTCCAGCTACACTAGTCACAGAGTGATACAGTATGGAAACAGGCCCTTCAGCCCAACTCGCCCACACCAGCCCAACATGTCCCAGCTACACTAGTCATAGAGAGATACAGTGTGGAAACAGGCCCTTCAGCCCAACATGTCCCAGCTACACTAGTCATAGAGTGATACAGTGTGGAAACAGGCCCTTCAACCCAACTTGTCCCAGCTACACTAGTCATAGAGTGATACAGTGTGGAAACAGGCCCTTCAGCCCATCATGTCCCAGCTACACTAGTCCAAACCTGGTCCACATTTGGTCCATATCCCTCCAAACCCGTCCTAGCCTCTCGTTCCCCCTTTCCCTGACGCTCAGCCTGAAGACCCGAAACGTCACCTTTTCCTTTTCCCCAGAGACCCTCTTTTCTGCCTGACCCGCTGAGTTACTCCAGCGCCCTCTCTGTGTGTCTATCTTGGTTCTCCTCCCCTGGGTAAAGTCACGTGGATTATTTGGTCCTGGATGACGATGAGTTTCTTCAGCGTTGCTGGAGCTACACTCGTGGGCAAGTGGCCGGGTCCCATTGTAGATGGTGTGGGGGGTACTTGTGGAGGTGGGGGGATGAGACACAGATGGTGTAGTTTGCAGCTTACTCTGCTCTCTCTCTCTCTCTCTCTCTGTGTCTTCCTCAGGCCCTGGCCAAGAAGGTGTACACTCTGTACTCCCTGGCGGTGCAGCAACTGTCCAAGCAGGATCACTACGACTTTGGCCTGCGTGCCCTCACCTCCCTGCTGCGCTACGCTGGCAAGAAACGGCGCGACAAGCCCCAGCTCTCTGACGAGGAGGTGAGACAAACCCACCCTGTGGCTCTGCACGGGACAGGGAACCATGCATGCATGCATGTCGGGACCCGGGCTTCACAGGGAACCATGCATGCCAGCATGCCTTACAACATAGAGCAGTACAGTACAGGAACAGGCCCTTCGGCCCACACCACCCCAACTTACTAGGTTGGTTGTGGGCGGGTGGGTCCGTGTCTGTTTGGGGGCGTGTAATTATATCTGTACGCGTGCTAGAGTGAGTGTGCGAGTGAAAATGTGCACACACGTGGGATTGTGCAAGTGTGTGTGTGTGTGTGAGTAAGCAAGTGTGTGTGTAAGAGCAAGTGTGTTTGTGTGTGAGTGAGCATGTGTGTGTGAGCAAGTGTGTTTGTGTGTGAGTGAGCATGTGTGTGCGTGCATGTGTGAATGAGCATGTGTGTGCGTGCATGTGCGTGTGTGCGTGTATGTATCTACAATGATGAGCAGTGATTCACTGTGTGTGTGTATGAGTGAGCATGTGTGTGAGTGAGCAAGTGTGCGTGTGTGTGCGTGTGTCTACAGTGATGAGCAGTGATTCACCGTGTGTGTGTGTGTGTGTGTGTGCGCGTGTGTGCGCGCGTGTGTGTGCGTGTGTGTCTACAGTGATGAGCAGTGATTCACCGTGTGTGTGTGTGTGTGTGTGTGCGCGTGTGTGCGCGCGTGTGTGTGCGTGTGTGTCTACAGTGATGAGCAGTGATTCACCGTGTGTGTGTGCGTGTGTGCGTGTGTCTACAGTGATGAGCAGTGATTCACCGTGTGTGTGTGTGTGTGTGTGTGCGCGTGTGTGCGCGCGTGTGTGTGCGTGTGTGTCTACAGTGATGAGCAGTGATTCACCGTGTGTGTGTGCGTGTGTGCGTGTGTCTACAGTGATGAGCAGTGATTCACCGTGTGTGTGTGTGTGTGTGTGTGTGCGCGTGTGTGCGCGCGTGTGTGTGCGTGTGTGTCTACAGTGATGAGCAGTGATTCACCGTGTGTGTGTGCGTGTGTGCGTGTGTCTACAGTGATGAGCAGTGATTCACCGTGTGTGTGTGTGTGTGTTTAGATCCTCCTGATGTCCATGAAGGACATGAACATGGCCAAGCTGACTTCCATCGACATGCCGCTGTTCGGTGGCATTATCCACGACCTGTTCCCCGGTGTGGAGACCCCTGTCTTGGACTACGGGAAGGTAGGCCAGATATTTTTTGTATTGAAAGATGCTGCACTTAAACTGGCCCTTCCGCCCACCAAGTCCACTAGCTCTGTGTTATTTTGCCACTGTGCCCGTACACGTACATGTGACAATGAACTGAACTGATCGCACTTTCCAATCCACTCCCAACACTCTAGGTAATAAGGTCATAAGGATAAGGGGAAATCTTTTAGGACCGAGATGAGAAAAACATTTTTTACACAGAGAGTGGTGAATCTGTGGAATTCTCTGCCACAGAAGGTAGTTGAGGCCAGTTCATTGGCTATATTTAAGAGGGAGTTCGATGTGGCCCTTGTGGCTAAAGGGATCAGGGGGTATGGAGAGACGGCAGGGATGGGATACTGAGTTGGATGATCAGCCATGATCATATTGAATGGCGGTGCAGGCTTGAAGGGCCGAATGGCCTCTACTCCTGCACCTATTTTCTATGTTTCTATGTTTCTATCTATGGAGCGAAGGAAATAGGCAACGTTTTCTATGTTTCTATGTTTCTATCTATGGAGCGAAGGAAATAGGCAACGTTTCGGCCCGAAACCCTTTGGGTTTCGACCCGAAACGTTGCCTATTTCCTTTGGGTTTTGGCCCGAAACGTTGCCTATTTCCATCGCTCCATAGATGCTGCTGCACCCGCTGAGTTTCTCCAGCACTTATGTCTACCAAAAACATACATAGATACATAGATACATAGACAATAGGTGCAGGAGTAGAGGCCATTCTGCCCTTCGAGCCTGCACCGCCATTCGATATGATCATGGCTGATCATCCAACTCAGTATCCCGTACCTGCCTTCTCTCCATACTTTAGCTACAAGGGCCACATTTAACTCCCTCCTAAACAGGTTTGGTGTGTGTGTAAATTGTCCCCAGTGTGTGTAGGATAGTGTTAGTGTGCGGGGATCGCTGGTCGGCACGGACCCGGTGGGCCGAAGGGCCTGTTTTCAGCGCTGTATCTCTCGACACTGAACCTGAAACACGTGTTCCTCCGTATTGTGCGGCAGCTTAAAGATGCCATCGAGACAGCGCTGGTGGACACGGGCTACCAGGTGACGGAGTTCACCGTGTCGAAGGTCATCCAACTCCACGAGACCCAGAGCTCCCGCCACTCGGTCATGATCGTGGGCAAGACGGGCAGCGGCAAAACAGTGGTGTGGCGTACACTGCAGGCGGCGCTGTCCTTACTGCATCGTAGTGGAGAGCCTTACAACCTGGTCAAGGTCAGTACGTCCGTCCACAGGTCACCGCAACACAATCAGGCCATTCGGCCCATCGAGTCTACCCCATTCGTCACCGCAACACAATCAGGCCATTCAGCCCATCGAGTCTACCCCATTCGTCACCGCAACACAATCAGGCCATTCGGCCCATCAAGTCTACCCCACAGGTCACCGCAACACAATCAGGCCATTCGGCCCATCGAGTCTACGCCATTCGTCACCGCAACACAATCAGGCCATTCAGCCCATCGAGTCTACCCCATTCGTCACCGCAACACAATCAGGCCATTCAGCCCATCGAGTCTACCCCATTCGTCACCGCAACACAATCAGGCCATTCCGCCCATCGAGTCTACCCCATTCATCACCGCAACACAATCAGGCCATTGGGACGACAGATGGCTCAATGAGCTAAGTGTTCGGCTGGCAACCGGAAGGTAGCCGGTTCGAATCCCGCTTGGAGTGCATACTGTTGTTGTGTCCTTGGGCAAGACACTTCACCCACCTTTGCCTGTGTGTGAATGTGTGTGAATGTGTGTGAGTGATTGGTGGTGGTCGGAGGGGCCGTAGGCGCAGATTGGCAGCCACGCTTCCGTCAGTCTGCCCCAGGGCAGCTGTGGCTACAGAAGTAGCTTACCACCACCGAGTGTGACTGAGGAGTGAATGAATAATGCGATGTAAAGCGCCTTGAGTATTAGAAAGGCGCTATATAAATCCCATCCATTATTATTATTATTCGGCCCATCGAGTCTATGCCATTCGTCACTGCAACACAATGAGGCCATTCGGCCCATCGAGTCTATGCCATTCATCACTGCAACAGAATCAGGCCATTCGGCCCATCGAGTCTACCCCACCATTCAATCATAGCTGATCTATCTCTCCCTCCCTCCTAACCCCATTCTCCTGCCTTCTCCCCATAACCCCTGACACCCGTACTGATCAAGAATCTATCCATCTCCCGTTTAGAAATACCCACTGCCTTGTGGCCTCCACAGCCGCCTGTAGCAGTGAATCCCACACATTCACCGCCCTCTGGTTAAAGAAATTCCTCCTCGTCTCCTTTCTAAAGGTATGTCGCGTGAGTAACTGGGCTTGCATGCAGGAGTAGAATGAGGCCATTCGGCCCGTGCAGTCTACTCCCAACCCCACTCTCCTACCTTCTCCCCATAACCTCTGACACCTCACGGGGAGAATGCCACTTTGCCTCAATGCTTGATCAATGGTGTTTTGTCATTAATGTTTGATTATTATTAATGTTTAGTGTTTTCTGAGTCATTCGTAACTGTTGTTACTTGTGGGCGGAGCACCAAGGCAAATTCCTTGTATGTGAATACTTGGCCAATATACTTCCTTACTCTGCCCTCTGCCGTGGTGTGTTTGTGGACAGGACTACCCCCTGAACCCCAAAGCTGTGTCCCTGGGCGAGCTGTACGGAGAGTATGACCTATCGACGAATGAGTGGACGGACGGGGTGCTGTCCAATCTCATGAGGATCGCCTGCGCGGGTGAGTCTTTGCCTTCATTAATGGCGGCGTCTCTGAACGCTTTATTCAGGCCCGTTACACACACAACAGGGATTTCTAGTCGGCCACAGAGCCTCATAGGTTCTAGGAGCAGAATCAGGCCATTCGGCCCATCGAGTCTACCCCGCCATTCAATCATGACTGACCTATCTCTCCCTCCTAACTCCATTTTCCTGCCTTCTCCCCATGACTTCTGACACCTGTACTGATCAAGAATCTATCTATCTCCACCTTAAATATATCCATTGACTTGGCCTCCACAGCCACCTGTGGCAACGAATCCCACACAGATTCACCACCCCTTCACTAAAGGCATACCTCCTCTTCTTCTTGTGTGTGGCTTGCACAGCCTGAAGTGGTAGGACAACTTGTTCTATTTGATCTTATTTGATTGTGCATGCCAGGTTGATTGCATTAGTCGAAACAGGGCGGACCATGCGGAGGTTGCAACCTCCCACCCCGTGACCTGAACTGAATCCCTGTCTTTCAGAAGGGTTTGTTTTCTCCCCAGATTTCTGGCACTGAATAGCCTCCTCTCCCCCCCCCCCCCCCTTCATTGAACCAGAGTGCCAGGTATTAAACACTTGCTGGCCAGCGCGGGCGGGGATGGATGGATGGGTGGATGGCTGATGCGATTGTGGTGCTGATGGCCAGAGGGGAGAGGCCTGTGATTTACTGCCGCTGCAACCTGACAGGGAGAGATTCATGGTGTTTGTTTCCCCGGCTGTCTGCGGGGGCCGATATGTCACGGCGTTCCCGGAGACTCAACGCCGCTGCCGGCTGGGAAACCGGCAAACCCCTCGCACTGGGAGCAGCCAAGCCCGGGCCTGCAAACGGCCGACAGCATGAGCAATTAAAACGGGACCGTTTGCAGGCCGGCAGGTGTCAGGCAGGGGGCTGAGTTCCCCCATGAGGGAAGGCTGGCTGGCAAAAACCTCGGCTTTACAAGCATCGGCGATCAGTTTAAAGTGTGGCCACAATTTATACACAACATGGTCACAAACACAGCTGCCACACAACGGATAACTTCATTTAGTTAGTGGATTGTTGGCGGGACCACAAGGTTAACTCATTAACACACAAGTCTCAAGAAGGGTCTCGACCCGAAACGTCACCCATTCCTTCCCTCCAGAGATGCTGCCTGTCCCACTGAGTGACTCCAAGTAGAAAGATTGAGGGGGGGGGGGGGAGTCAGTCTCAGTCTAGCCCACCACAGAAGGGGGAGGAGTTGTACGGTTTGATAGCCACAGGGAAGAAGGATCTCCAGTGGCGTTCTGTGCTGCATCTTGGTGGAACCAGTCTGTTGCTGGAGGTGCTCCTCAGGTTGTCATCAGACAGGGATATGGATTACATGCAGGCAGAGGAATGGAACTGGGTATCATGGTTTGGTTTTGGACAATAGGTGCAGGAGTAGGCCATTCGGCCCTTCGAGCCAGCACGGCCATTCAATGTGATCATGGCTCAGACATCGTGGGGGCGAAAGGCCTGTTCTTCACTGAGCTTCACTGTTGTGTGGTCTATTTATTCAACTCCTTCTGTACAAGAGCAGGTTCCATTTATAGAGCGAAAACATTCCGAAACACTTGACAAGGCGACTGTCAAACTGCGATGAGAAAATAATAGTGTGGGTGACGGGGAGCATGTGGTCAGTGCGGGAGGTTTGGAGGAACATGTGGAAGGGGCAGAGAAACTCCAGGGATGGATTCCACAAAAACTGGAGCCTGGGTGGGATTGAAGGTGATGAAGAGGCCAGCACTGGAAGCACAAAGGGTTGTTTGCCTGCAGTAGGTAGCAGAGAGAAGGGGAGCAGAGAGAGGGCAGAGAGGGAGCAGAGAGTGGGAGCAGAGAGAGGGAGAGCAGACAGAGGGGGAGAGGGAGCAGAGAGAGGGGGAGCAGAGAGAGGGAGAGAGGGAGCAGAGAGAGGGAGAGGGCAGAGGGAGAGGGATAGGGCAGAGAGAGGAAGAGGGCAGGGATAGGGGGAGAGCAGAGGGTGGGAGCAGAGAGAGGGAGAGCAGACAAAGGGAGAGGGCAGAGAGAGGGCAGAGAGAGGGAGAGGGCAGAGAGAGGGAGAGGGAGAGAGGGAGAGGGAGAGAACAGAGAGGGAGGAGCAGAACCCTGCAAACAAGTGTGAGCAATCTAAAAATGGCAGACAGGTTAAATATCATGGTTAGACTCTCACATTGTTCCCAGTCATAGCATTAAAACAACACGGTGAAAGCTTACAACGAGCAGTCAGTTCACCTCTAAATTAATTACGGTAAAACTATGAGAGAATATTCAGAAGGTTTGCGCATTGGGGTTCATAAGTTCATAAGGCATAGTAGCAGAAGTAGGCCATTCGGCCCATCGCGTCTACTCTGCCATTCTATCGTGCCTGCTCTGTCTTTCCCTCTCAACCCCATTCGGAAGAAGGGTCCCAACCCTAAACGTCACCCGTCCACAGATGCTGCCTGACCCGCTGAGTTACTCCAGCACTCTGTGAAACGTCACCTATCCATGTTCCCCACAGATGCTGCCTGACCCACTGAGTTACTCCAGCACTCTGTGTGAAACGTCACCTATCCATGTTCTCCACAGATGCTGCCTGACCCGCTGAGTTACTCCAGCACTCTGTGAAATGTCACCTATCCATGTTCTCCACAGATGCTGCCTGACCCGCTGAGTTACTCCAGCACTGTGTGAAACGTCACCTATCCGTGTTCTCCACAGATGCTGCCTGACCCGCTGAGTTATGGTGCAGCAGCATCTATGAAGCTAAGGAAATAGGCAACGTTTCGGGCCGAAATCCTTCTGGAAATAGGCAACGTTTCGGGCCTAAACCCTTACGGGTTTCGGCCCAAAACGTTGCCTATTTCCTTAGCTCCATAGATGTTGCCTGACCCACTGAGTTACTCCAGCACTCTGTGAAACGTCACCTATCCATGTTCCCCACAGATGCTGCCTGACCCGCTGAGTTACTCCAGCACTCTGTGAAACGTCACCTATCCATGTTCTCCACAGATGCTGCCTGACCCGCTGAGTTACTCCAGCACTCTGTGAAACGTCACCTATCCATGTTCTCCACAGCCCGCTGAGTTACTCCAGCACTCTGTGAAACGTCACCTATCCATGTTCTCCACAGATGCTGCCTGACCCGCTGAGTTACTCCAGCACTCTGTGAAACGTCACCTATCCATGTTCTCCACAGATGCTGCCTGACCCGCTAGTTACTCCAGCACTCCAGCAGTGTTGAATTGTGATTGGAGGAAGTGCTGCCTACTTGGTTGAGGGTGCTGGCCACTCAGTTTAGTGTAGAGATGCAGTATGGAAACAGGCCCTTCGGCCCACCAGGTCCGTACTGACCAACCATCCCCACACTAGTTCCATTCCACACATTAGGGACAATTTACAGAAGCCAATTGACCTTCAAACCCGCACGTCTTTGGAGTGTGGGAGGAAACCGGAGCACCCGGAGAAATCCTACGTGGTCACAGGGAGAACGTGCAAACTCCGTACAGACAGCACCCGTACTCAGGATGGAAGCCAGGTCTCTGGCACTGTGAGGCAGCAGCTCTACCCGCTGCTCCACCGTGCCACCACCAGTACACAGATGCTTCATCTATGCCTGTGATTATTTGTAGCCCTGTCTACTGGGCCCTGAGCTGTATATTTGAACAAAGCGTGTGATCTGCCCACAGATGAGAAGCCAGATGATAAGTGGATTGTGTTTGATGGCCCAGTGGACACTCTCTGGATCGAGAGCATGAATTCAGTCATGGACGACAACAAGGTGTTGACGTTGATCAACGGGGAGCGGATATCCATGCCCGAGCAGGTAGGGACCACCAGCAAAGCCTGGCATGTCTGCAGGTGTCCAGCAGGTCAGCCAGCCACCCTTCATCACGCCAGTCGCCAAAGATAGACACAAAAAGCTGGAGTAACTCAGCGGGTCAGACAGCATCTCTGGGCAAAAGCAAAAGGCCACGTTTCAGGTCGAGACCCTTTCTTCAGGTCTGAAGATGCTGCCTGTCCCGCTGAGTTACTCCAGCACTCTGTGAAACGTCACCTATTCCTTTTCCCCAGAGATGCTGTCTGACCCGCTGAGTTACTCCAGCTTTTTGTGCCTATCTTTGGTTTAACCCAGCATCTGCAGCTCCTTCCTACACATTCAACCCATTCCACAGATGCTGCCCGAATTCCTCCAGCACTTTGCGTTTGGCTGGAGATTCCAGCACCTACAGTTCCTTGTGTCTCTGTGGCACGACTGGTGTTTAAATTCGCCCTGCATCCCCCCTGGGTAGGGAGGTCAAATGTCGCTGACACATGAAGTAGCTTCTCTTCAAATCCTCTTCAAGTTCCTCTTGTCTTCAAGTGATGAGATATGTTTTAATTTCCTTTCTACACTGCAGTGATTAGGTCTATGAATCAAACATGAACATTCAATGCGTTGGTGTGGAGAGAGTGATATGGTGGTCAGGCCACAAGTGGTGAATCTAATGTTTGAGAAAGAACTGCAGACGCTGGTAAAATCGAAGGTAGACACAACCGCTGAGTTTCTCCAGCATTTGTGTCTACCTTAGACAATAGGTGCAGGAGTAGACCATTCGGCCCTTCGAGCCATTCAATGTGATCACGGCTGATCATCCACAATCAGTACCCCGTTCCTGCCTTCTCCCCATATCCCTTGACTCCGCTATCTTTAAGGGCCTGTCCCACTTACGCGACCTTTTTCATGTTGATAATTCAGCAGCGGCCAGAAAGACGCTACGACTCCTTTAGGTGACTAGGAGACTACTCACGACCATACAGGCCGACACGCACCCTGGTGACACCCCACGACATGTCGCCAGGGGGCATGTCGCCTGTATGGTCGCGTTGAACATTTTCGGCGACCTATGACGGATGCTGGCAGTCGCCGAAAAGGTCCCGTAAGTGGGACAAGCCCTATAAGAGCCCTATCTAACTCTCTCTTGAAGCCATCCGGAGAACCGACCTCCACCGCCCTCTGAGGCAGAGAATTCCAGACTCACCACACTCTGTGAGAAAACGTGTTCCCTCGTCTCCGTTCTAAGTGGCCGACCCCTGATTCTTAAACTGTGTGTGGCCCCTGGTTCTGGACTCCCCCAACATCGGGAACATGTTTCCTGCCTCTAGCGTGTCCAAACCCTTAATAATCTTATATGTTTCAATGAGATATCCTCTCATCCTTCTAAACTCCAGAGTGTACAAGCCCAGCCGCTCCATTCTCTCAGCATATGACAGTCCCGCCATCCCGGGAATTAACCTGGTGAACCTACGCTGGGCTCCCTCAATAGCAAGAGGTGACTCTAAGACCGGGAGATGGAGGCTCCCCTTGTTGCTCTGTCTGAGATAGTTGGGAACACCTTGCCTGAGCTCCCTGACGGCCGGCTTTGTCTCCCACCGCCAGGTTTCCCTGCTGTTTGAAGTGGAAAACCTGGCCGTTGCCTCTCCTGCCACCGTGTCTCGCTGCGGGATGGTTTACACCGACTACACCGACCTGGGATGGAAGCCATACGTCCAGTCATGGCTGAACAAGCGGCCCAAGGTAGGTACATGAGGTCATATAGAATTAGGCCATTCGGCCCATCCAGTCTACCATGGCCGATCTCTGCCTCCTAATCCCATTTCCCTGCCTTCTCCCCATAGTCCTTGACACCCGTTTTAATCAAGAATTTGTCCATCTCCGCCTTAAAAATATCCACTGACTTGTGGCCTCCACAGCCGTCTGTGGCAATGAGTTCCACAGATTCACCACCCTCTGGCTAAAGAAATTCCTCCTCACCTCCTTTCTAAAAGAGCGCCCTTTAATTCTGAGGCTGTGACCTCTGGTCCTAGACTCTCCCACTAGTGGAAACATCCTCTCCACATCCACTCTATCCAGGCCTTTCATTATTCTGTAAGTTTCAATGCGGTCCCCCCCTCAAACTTCTAAACTCCAGCGAGTACAGGCCCAGTGCTGTCAAACGCTCATCGTATGCTCACCCACACATTCCTGGAATCATTCTTGTAAACCTCCTCTGGACCCTCTCCAGAGCCAGCACATCCTTCCTCACATATGGGGCCCAAACTTGCCCACAGTGAGTAATTAGTGGGTACCTATTTGTGCAATGTTAGTTCATGAGATGATCCAACTCCAATGCCTTTTCCGTACACTCACTAGACTGTAGAGATACGGCATGAGAACAAAATGCTGGAGTAACTCAGCGGGACAGGTAGCATCTCTGAGAGAAGGGATGGCTGACGTTTCGGGTCGAGACCCTTCTTCAGACTGATGTCGGGGGAGTGGACGCGACAGAGATGGAATGTAGTTGGAGACAGTAAGACTGGTGGGAGAAGGGGGAGGGGATGGAGAGAGGGGGAAAGCAAGGGCTATCTGAAGTTAGAGATGTCAATGTTCATACCACTGGGGTGTAAACTGCCCAAGCGAAATGTGAGGTACTGTTTTACCAATTTGTGCTGGGCCTCACCCTGACAGTGGGAGGCCCAGGATGGAAAGGTCAGTGTGGGAATGGGAGGGGGAGTTAAAAGTGTTCAACAACTGGGAGATCATCAGGTAGGTTTAGTCTTTGGAGAGAAAACCTACGCGTTCGCAGGGAGAACGTGCAAACTCCGCACTGACAGCACCCGTGGTCGGGATCGAAGCCGCGTTACTTTTCTACGGTATGAATGACGTTCTACCTGACATTGCTGCTTGCCATTCGCAGGATGAGCATGAGCAACTTCAGGAAATGTTTCAGAAAAGCATTGAAAAGACGCTGCACTTCAAGAAAGAACACTGCAAGGAGCTGATCCCCATTGCCGAGCACTCAGGGGTGGTATCTCTATGCAACCTGTACGAGACCATGGCCACAGTGGAGAACGGGGTGAGTACAGGAGCAAGGAGGTCCTACGGGCCCTGGTGAGACCGCACCTGCAGTATCGTGTGCAGCTTTGGTCTCCTAGTTTTACCAAGGACACTCTGCCTATTGAGGGAGCTCACCAGCTTAATTCCCGGGATGTTCGGTCTGAGATATGATGAAAGAATGGAACTTCTTCCTCTTCTTGCGTGCGGCGTGCACAGTTGTAGGACAACTTGTTCTATTTGATCTTCTGTTTGTGCACGTCGAGTTGATTCCATTAGTCGAAGCAGGGCGGACCACGTGAAGGTTGCAATCTCCCCACCCCAAAGAATGGATCGACTGCATTCACTGTAATTTAGAAGGATGAGAGGGCAATCTTATAGAAACATAAAATAATTTAGGGATTGGACAGGCTAGATGGGGGAAACATGTTCCCGATGTTGGGGGGAGTCCAGAACCAGGGGCCACACACACACACAGTTGAAGAATAAGTCAGAGTCTTGTTGGAACAGCCAGAGCTGGAGGTGAGCTGGAAGAGTTAAGGGCCTGTCCCACTTACGTGTCCTTGCGGTCGCGTAATCTGCGTGCCAAGGACACGTAAGTGGGACAGGCCCTTGAGTAAGGGTTGCTTCCTAAAATGGGGGGAGCTGGAGCAATGTTGGCTGCTGGTTTTTTCCCTGGTACCTTGTGGCCCAACAGAGACATTTTCCCCCTCAGTTTTGCTGCTGTGTGTTTCAGGTGAACCCCGGGGACCCCGATAATCACATGCACATGATCTCCATGGTCTTCGTCTTCAGTTTGATCTGGTCCGTGTGCGCCTCCGTGGACGAAGAGGGGAGGAAGAAGATGGATAACTTCCTGCGGGAGATGGACGGCAGCTTCCCCAGCAAGGTGAGAGGCTTGGTAGAGTTTAGAGATATCCACCGGGTCCCACCCCGACCAGCCATCCCCCCCCCCCCCCGCACACTAACTAACACTATCCTCCACACTAACTCCACGCCATCCCCCCCCGCACACTAACTAACACTATCCTGCCAACACTAACTCCACGCCACACCCCCCGCACACTAACAACACTATCTCCACAACTAACTCACACGGCCCATCCCCCCCCGCAACAACTACTAACACTATCCTCCCGCCATCCCCAACCGCACACTACTAACACCTATCGCTCGCACACTGACTCCACGACATCACCCCCCGCCCACACTAAACTAACACTATCCTCCACACTAACTCCACGACATCCCCCCCCGCACACTAACTAACACTATCCTCCACACTAACTCCACGCCATCCCCCCCCCCCGCACACTAACTAACACTATCCTCCACACTAACTACCACGCCCATCCCCCCCCCGCACACTAACTAACACTATCCTCCACACTAACTCCACGCCATCCCCCCCCGCACACAAACTAACCACTATCCTCCACACTAACTCCACGCCATCCCCCCCCCGCACACTAACTAACACTATCCTCCACGACATCCCCCCCCGCACACTAACTAACACTATCCTCCACACTAACTCCACGACATCCCCCCCCGCACACTAACTAACACTATCCTCCACACTAACTCCACGCCATCCCCCCCCCGCCCACACTAACTAACACTATCCTCCACACTAACTCCACGCCATCCCCCCCCGCACTACTAACTAACACTATCCTCCACGACATCCACCCCCGCACACTAACTAACACTATCCTCCACACTAACTCACGACATCCCTCCCCCCCCGCACACTAACTAACACTATCCTCCACACTAACTCCACGCCATCCCTCCCCGCACACTAACTAACACTATCCTCCACACTAACTCCACGCCATCCCCCCCCCGCACACTAACTAACACTATCCTCCACACTAACTCCACGCCATCCCTCCCCGCACACTAACTAACACTATCCTCCACACTAACTCCACGCCATCCCCCCCCCGCACACTAACTAACACTATCCTCCACACACACACACACACACACACTTATACCAAGCCCTACATTGTCCTACAAACCTGCACGTCATAGAAACATAGACAATAGGTGCAGGAGGAGGCCATTCGGCCCTTCGAGCCTGCACCGCCATTCATTGTGATCATGGCTGATCGTCCCCAATCAATAACCCGTGCCTGCCTTCTCCCCATATCCCTTGACTCCACCAGCCCCCTAGAGCTCTATCTAACTCTCTCTTAAATCCATCCAGTGACTTGGCCTCCACTGTGCCCTCTGTGGCAGGGAATTCCACAAATTCACACAACTCTCTGGGTGAAAATATTTTTTCTCACCTCAGTCTTAAATGGCCGCCCCTTTATTCTAAGACTGTGTGTGGCCCCTGGTTCTGGACTCGCCCAACATTGGGAACATTTTTCCTGCATCTAGCTTGTCCAGTCCTTCGTAGAGTTTAGAGATACAGCGCGGAGTTATCCACCAGGTCCCGCGCCGACCAGCGATCATCGCACACTAACTAACACTATCCTCCCCACACACACACACTAGGGACAATTTACACTTACACAATACAATACAATACAATTTATTTGTTGTCATTTGAACCCAGAGGTTCAAACAAAATGTGGTTTCTGCAGTCATACACACAAGAAGAAGAACCAAGACACAACACAATTTACACAAACACCCATCACAGTGAATCTCCTCCTCACTGTGATGGAAGGCAAAGTCTTATCTCTCCCCTGCACTCCTCGTTCTCCTCCCGATGTCAGAGTCAAAGCCCCCGGTGGGCGATGGTAAATAAGTCCCGCGGCCATTATAAAGCCGCGCCGGGTGATGCAAGGCCCTGCTCCGGGTCTTGGTGTTGGAGCCAAGCCCTACATTGTCCTACAAACCTGCACGTCTGTGGAGTGTGGGAGGAAATTGAAGATCTCGGAGAAAACCCACCCTGAGAAGGTACAAACTGCGTACAGACAGCACCCGTAGTCGGGATGGAACCCGGGTCTCCGGCACTGCAAGTGCTGAAAGGCAGCAACTCTACCGCTGCGCCACCGTGACGCCCGTGTGTGCAGCCTTACACTCCAACGGGGGAACTTCTGTCCCGGTGATCCTTTGTACACATTTACAAATGGGGAGGGGAGTGCTGGAGAGAGCGAGTGTGTCGGTATACTCCACAGTGTGTGTCGGTACACTCCACAGTGTGTGTCGGTACACTCTGTGTTGGTTTACTCTGTGTCGGTTTACTCTGTCAGTATACTCCACAGTGTGTCAGTGTACTCCACTCTGCAGTTAGCAAGGGCAAGGACTGGGGCTACAGAATCTGGGACAAAGTGGAATGAAAGGGACATTGGAAGAATGCATAAAATGGAGAAGATGACAGGGCTGTAGAAACTCGCAGGGGCAGGGTGTTAATTGTACTGCTGGATTTGGACAGGCACAGATGTGATGGGCCAAATGGCAGCCTTTGTGTGCAGTGCTCTCTATTGAAGAATGTGGATCCGTTTATAAGGGAGAGGCCCAGTGTACCCCAGTGTTCCTGTGACTCCCACTAACAGCCGTGTTTTCTGCTGCACAGGAAACTGTCTATGAGTATTACGTCGATCCAAAGACCAAAGTGTGGACCTCGTTCGAGGAAAAGCTGATGAAATCTTGGCGTTACCCCTCCAAGTAAGACAACTGTTTGAAGAAAACACATCAGTTTAAGTCAACAAAAGAGTTTTATTGTCATATGTCCTGGAATGGAACAGTGAACTCCTTACTAGCAGCAGCACCACAAACATCTAGAAACATAGAAAATAGGTGCAGGAGTAGGCCTTTCGGCCCATCGAAACATATAGTACTCTGTAAAACCCATAATAACTGCAGTTGTACAGGGTCTTGGTGAGGCCACACCTGGAGTATTGCGTACAGTTTTGGTCTCCTAATCTGAGGAAAGACATTCTTGCCATAGAGGGGGTACAGAGAAGGTTCACCAGACTGATTCCTGGGATGGCAGGACTTCCATATGAAGAAAGACTGGATAGACTCGGTTTGTGCTCGCTAGAATTTAGAAGATTGAGGGGGGATCTTATAGAAACTTACAAAATTCTTAAGGGGTTGGACAGGCTAGATGCAGGAAGATTGTTCCCGATGTTGGGGAAGTCCAGAACAAGGGGTCACACAGTTTAAGGATAAGGGGGAAATCTTTTAGAACCGAGATGAGAAAAACATTTTTCACACAGAGAGTGGTGAATCTGTGGAATTCTCTGCCACAGAAGGTAGTCGAGGCCACAGTTCATTGGCTATATTTAAGAGGGAGTTAGATGTGGCCCTTGTGGCTAAAGGGATCAGGGGGTATGGAGAGAAGGCAGGTACGGGATACTGAGTTGGATGATCAGCCATGATCATATTGAATGGCGGTGCAGGCTCGAAGGGCCGAATGGCCTCTACTCCTGCACCTATTGTCTATGTTTCTATGTTCTATAAACAACAGGTGAAGGTGCTCCTCAGGTTGACCAGTGTGTCATGGAGGGGATGAGGCGTATTGTCCAGGATGCTCGGCAGTTTGAGGAGCATCCCCCCCTCCAAGACCACCAGTGTCATTTCCATTTGGAATATATTTGAAGGACCAGGAAACCAAGAGCCACCTCCCGTGAATCCAACTCCGCTCCCAGGATGGGGCCAGCCAGGGTGAATGGCCTCTACTCCTGCACCTATTTGTCTATGTTTTTCTATGTTTCTACATGGGCCCAACACAGGCAGGTGGGAGTAGTATAGGTGGGGCATGTTGATCAATGCTGAATATCTCTTTGACTCTATGGTTAAATGAAAGAACTGCAGATGCTGGAAAAATCGAAGGTAGACAAAAATGCTGGAGAAACTCAGCGGGTGAGGCAGCATCTATGGAGCGAAGGAATAGGTGACGTTTCGGGTCGTTTCGACCCGAAACGTCACCTATTCCTTCGCTCCATAGATGCTGCCTCACCCGCTGAGTTTCTCCAGCATTTTTGGAAGAAGGGTCTCGACCCGAAACGTCACCTATTCCTTCGCTCCATAGATGCTGCCTCACCCGCTGAGTTTCTCCAGCATTTTTGGAAGAAGGGTCTCGACCCGAAACGTCACCTATTCCTTCGCTCCATAGATGCTGCCTCACCCGCTGAGTTTCTCCAGCATTTTTGTAAGAAGGGTCTCGACCCGAAACGTCACCTATTCCTTCGCTCCATAGATGCTGCCTCCTCACCCGCTGAGTTTCTCCAGCATTCTCCATCTTCTTGCTCTACGGCAGTGTGATGTGCTTTGCCTCTTTTCCCCGCAGCTTGCCGTTTTATAAGATCATCATCCCCACAGTGGACACCGTGCGCTACAACTTCCTGGTCAGCAGCTTGGTGGCCAATCAATGCCCCGTGCTGCTGGTGGGGCCAGTGGGTACGGGCAAGACCTCCGTCGCTCAGCACGCCCTCCACAGTCTGGACGAAACGACCTGGTCAATCCTCACAGTCAACATGTCTGCCCAGGTAAGGACACACTGGCTGGCCAAAGACCCTTAGCGGCTGCGTTTGCCATTTGACTGATGCACTGGTTCCTTCACCACTTCAACATGGATGCTGTCCACCCATAAGGCCATGGAGGATATCCAACTATATGGATATTATTCAGGCAGAGATAGACAGGTTCTTGATCAGTACGGGTGTCGGGGGTAATGGGGAGAAGGCAGGAGAATGGGATTAGGAGGGAGAGATAGATCACCTGCAGCAGCACAACACAATATATAAAGACAGTACACTGTAAACAATATCATAATAATAATAATAATGGATGGGATTTATATAGCGCCTTTCTAATACTCAAGGCGCTTTACATCGCATTATTCATTCACTCCTCAGTCACACTCGGTGGTGGTAAGCTACTTCTGTAGCCACAGCTGCCCTGGGGCAGACTGACGGAAGCGTGGCTGCCAATCTGCGCCTACGGCCCCTCCGACCACCACCAATCACTCACACACATTCACACACATTCACACACAGGCAAAGGTGGGTGAAGTGTCTTGCCCAAGGACACAACGACAGTATGCATTCCAAGCGGGATTCGAACCGGCCACCTTCCGGTTGCCAGCCGAACACTTAGCCCATTGTGCCATCTGTCGTCCCATATCATATCGTTAATATCATAAACCATACACATGCACATACTCACAAATACACATACGTATATATAGATTACTAGAGTAAGTGGGACCCGTTGGGTCCCATGTTCACACTGGAGGGCTGGTCCCCCAACGCAATATTCCACCTCTCCAACAATTCCAATATTGGTGGACAGTGGGGGGGCTTTCTGGAGCGCTAGTACAGGTATTGTGGGCCGGAAGGACTGGTTTCCAGGCATCCAGGGTTTTATAGTCCTGCCCCCCCCACCCCCCCGAAGGGACGTTACCTTTATCATGGTCATTGACAGACGAGAGGACGAATCAGCTGATCAAGATTTTTTTAAACACTCATAACTTTTTTATTTTTCATCGATTGGAAAAATCCTCAGGACTGCCACAGCGGAGGAGGACTGTGAGTAAGATGGCCAAAAATCATAGCGAGATGTGGTAGCGTTTTTTCTAAAATCAATATACAGCGCAGACAATAAGTGGTCAAGATGAGACTTTTAGTTATATATATATATACACGCACACATACGTACACACAAAAACAAACAATAATAGTGCAATAATAACAAGAGTTGTGTATGTAGTTCAGCTTATTTGAGGTTGGGAAAGGAGGTGTTGATGGGGACATTGGGACATGGAGACATGGAGGGAATGGTTGCTTTGTCGCTGTGAAAGCGATCCTTGACTTTCCTCGTCCATACTCACAGACAACATCCAGTAACGTGCAGGAAATCATCGAGAGCCGGGTGGAGAAGAGAACAAAAGGAGTTTATGTCCCTCTCGCTGGCAAGAAGCTGATCACGTTTATGGATGACCTGAACATGCCGGCCAAGGACACCTTCGGCTCCCAGCCGCCCCTGGAGCTGCTCCGGCTCTGGATCGATTACGGCTTCTGGTACGACCGACTCAAGCAGTCTATAAAGTACATCAAGGTAACGACATCCTCTTGTTGCGGGGCCTTGCAATGTCTCCACTTGCCTGAAAATATCTCGCCAGATTCTAGAGTGGCAGTGGCAGAGGGTAGAGACACACTCAGTTCCATGTTGCTCTGAGAATTGTGATTGGGGACGATACATAGAGACATAGACAATAGGTGCAGGAGTAGGCCATTCGGCCCTTCGAGCCTGCACCGCCATTCAATATGATCATGGCTAATCATCCAACTCAGTATCCCGTACCTGCCTTCTCTCCATACCCTCTGATCCCTTTAGCCACAAGGGCCACATCTAACTCCCTCTTAAATATAGCCAATGAACTGGCCTCAACTACCCTCTGTGGCAGAGAGTTCCAGAGATTCACCACTCTCTGTGTGAAAAAGTTTCTTCTCATCTCGGTCCTAAAGGATTTCCCCCTTATCCTTAAGCTGTGACCCCTTGTCCTGGACTTCCCCAACATCGGGAACAATCTTCCTGCATCTAGCCTGTCCAACCCCATAAGAATTTTGTAAGTTTCTATAAGATCCCCTCTCAATCTCCTAAATTCTAGCGCGTACAAGCCAAGTCTATCCAGTCTTTCTTCATATGAAAGTCCTGACATCCCAGGAATCAGTCTGGTGAACCTTTTCTGCACTCCCTCTATGGCTATAATGTCCTTCCTCAGATTTGGAGACCAAAACTATATGCAATACTCCAGGTGTGGTCTCACCAAGACCCTGTACAATTGCAGTAGAACCTCCCTGCTCCTATACTCAAATCCTTTTGCTATGGAAAGCTAACATACCTAGCATACCTAACAAAGCTAACACGATACTGGGGTACTGATTGTGGATGATCATGTTGAATGGCGGTGCTGGCTTGAAAGGCCTACTTCTTCACCTAATGTTTCTAATGGGGAAGTGAGCCAGTTATCGTTCTGTGGTATTCCAACATGGCGGCCTGTAGCGTGAAGGGGCGCGGCTGATTGGCGCGTGAAGGTGGCACGTTGACCCAGTGGGTGCTGGTGTTGTCTCCACAGGAGATGTTTCTGATGGGTGCGATGGGGCCACCAGGTGGGGGACGCACGGCCATCTCACCCCGTCTACTGAGCCGCTTCAACCTGATCAACATGACCTTCCCTGTGGTAGGTGGCACTTATTCAACCCTGAACTCAAATGTCTGAACATGAGGGAAGAAGCTGAGATTTTAACTGATATTAAACTGTACAGTTTCTATACCATACCATATTTCTATAGCAGGACATGTGAGGTGACCTCATGCTTCAGGGAACGGGGGTTCCCCTCTCTCATCATAGATGAGAACCTCACTCGTGTCTCCTCAGTACCTGCAGCAGGTTGACATGTGAGACTTATTGAAACATACAAGATTATTAAGGGATTGGACACGCTTGAGGCAGGAAACATGTTCCCGATGTTGGGGAAGTCCAGAACCAGGGGCCACACACACACAGTTTAAGAATAAGGGGTCGGCCATTTAGAACGGAGACGAGGAAACACTTTTTCACCCAGAGAGTGGTGAGTCTGTGGAATTCTCTGCCTCAGAAGTTAGTGGAGGTCAATTCTCTGGATGCTTGTTGGATACTCTTGAAGATATTGGAGTCAGGGGATATGGGGAGAAGGCAGGAACGGGGTACTGATTGGGGATGATCAGCCATGATCACATTGAATGGCAGTACTGGCCTGAAGGGCTGAATGGCCTCTACTCCTGCACCTATTGTGTATTGACTTTGCCCCTGTGCAGACATCACAGATCAAGCGTATTTTTAGCACCATGATAAACCAGAAGCTGCAGGACTTTGAAGAGCAGTTGAAACCAATCGGCAACATCATCACCGACGCCACCATCGAACTTTACAACGAGGTCGTTCAGAAGTTTCTGCCCACACCAACCAGGATCCATTACCTCTTCAACCTCAGAGACATCTCCAAGGTACTGCTCCCTTGCTTGCTCCTGTCCCCATTCTCTGTCACCCCATTCTACGCTTCTCCTACCCTCTGTGGAAACATGCCCCAGCTACACTAGTCCCACCTGCCTGCGTTTGGCCTGTATCCCTCTCATGTCCTATCCATGTACCCATCTAAATGTATTTTCCCAGTTACTTTACTCACATTGAATCCTGCCCGTGTTTGATTGCTACCACAGATCTTCCAGGGGATGCTACGCGTACACAAGGACTATCATGACTCGAAGGCCAGCATCGCTCGGTTGTGGGTTCACGAATGCTTCAGGTAAACGCAACTTACTGTACCCCCAAAGCTTGTCCCATTCATTTGTTGACTTACAATTCTATCTGAATCATCGATCTCTGGTCTTGCTGTTATAATCTAGATCTTTCATAGCGAGAGGATTTGAGCAAGGAGGTCCTACTGCAGTTGTACAGGGCTCTGGTGAGGCCACACCTGGAGTATTGTGTACAGTTTTGGTCTCCTAATTTGAGGAAGGGCACTCTTGCTATTGAGGGAGTGCAGCGTGGGTTCACCAGGTTAATTCCAGGGATGGCGGGACTGACATATGATGAGGGAATGGATTGACTGGGCTTGTATTCACTGGAATTTAGACAGGCTAGATGCAGGAAAATGTTCCCCATGTTGGGGGAGTCCAGAACCAGGGGTCACACACAGTTTTAGAATAAGGGGTCGGCCATTTAGGACTGAGATGAGGACAAACCTTTTCACCCAGAGAGTTGTGAATCTGTGGAATTCTCTGCCACAGAAGGCAGTGGAGGCTGATTCACTGGATGTTTTCAAGAGAGAGTTAGATTAGCTCTTGGGGCTAATGGAATCAAGGGATACGGGGAGAAAGCAGGAACGGGGTACTGATTTTGAATAGTCAGACATGATCATATTGAATGGCGGTGTTGGCTCGAAGGGCTGAATGGCCTCCTCCTGCACCTGTTTTCTATGTTTCTATCTGGATGGGCAGAGTGAGATTGTGAACATCAGGCTGGATAAAGGGAATGGACACCACACAATGTCCTGCCTCCATCCCTCTGCTGGCCTTCCCCACCATCACCTGTACCAGTGCAACACCTTGTTGCTGACTACCTTATATTTGATGCCGTTGAATGAAAGACAAGGCGACCACAATGGGAGCGATGAATGAGCCTGTTTGCAGCAAAGGTGCTACCACAAGGTTTAGAAAACATTTAGACAGGAACACGGATAGGATCGATATAGAGGGGTAGACACAAAAATGCTGGAGTAACTCAGCGGGACAGGCAGCATCTCTGGAGAGAAGGAATGGGTGATGTTTCAGGTGGAGACCTTTCTGCAGACTTTAGAGGGCTATGGGCCAAACGCAGGCAGGTGAGACTAGTGTAGCTGGGGCATGTTGAACTGTTTCCACGCTGTAAGTATGACTGTGACTCCTGTTGTCGTGACGCAGGGTGTTTTCAGATCGGTTTGTGGACCACAAGGACATGGATGCCTTTGTGTTGCTGTTGAATGACAAGCTGGGTCACTTCCTGGACTTGACCTTCCACAACCTCTGTCCAAACAAACAGTCGCCCATCTTTGGTAAGTGTTCTTACAACTACAGAAAGACAACAGTCGTGGCAGGGAGTTGCTCCCTGACTCAGGGATTCACTGGGCTGTGTCTGTGAACATTCCATGGCCATGGGTTGTTGTGTAGGGGGATACAATCATCTATCCCTTGTTGTCATGCTACACAGCGGGTGGAACTGCTGCCTCACAGCGCCAGAGACCCGGTTCAATCCTGACTACGGGATTACACTGTCTACATCAAAAGTCTGCTTACCCACCACACCACCTCCAGGTCCCTCAGACCGGCCGACTTGGGGTTACTGAACATCTAGGCTTAAGCTCAGGGGCGACTGACCGCGCCTTTGCGGTTGCAGCTCCGAGACTGTGGAACAGCATCCCCCTTCCCATCAGAACGAACAGCCCCCTCCATCGACTCCTTTAAGTCGAGACTTAAAACCTATTTCTACTCACAAGCGTTTCTTGAGGTCCTCTGAGGGAGCGGTGTATGTGTGTATTTATGTATGTATTGTTAGATCTATCTCATCTCTACTCTCAAGCCTTTCTTGACGTCCTCTGAGTGAGAGCTTTATGTATCTATTTATGTATGTACTTAATCTATGAAGCACTGTTGTGTAACGTTAGTACCTCCACCAATGTAAAGCACTTTGGTCAACGAGAGTTGTGCTATAGAAATAAAGGTGACTTGACTTGACTATGTAAAGTTTGTACCTTCTCCCTGTGACCACGTGCGTTTCTCTGGGTGCTCCGGGTTCCTCTCACCTCCCAAGGACATGCAGGCTTGTACATTAATTGGCCCCCAGTGTGTGGGGAGAGTGGAGGTGAAAGCTAGATAATGTAGAACCAGTGTGAATAGGGGATTAAGGGCTGGCATAGACTCGGTGGGTTGAATGGCCAGTATTGAAACTGGTGGTAATGAAGGCTAGCATTTATTTCAAGAGGACTAGAATATAAAAACAGGGATGTAATACTGGGAATAGACACAAAATAGACATCTTTCTCTCCTGGGTAGACAAAAATGCTGGAGAAACTCAGCGGGTGGGGCAGCATCTATGGAGCGAAGGAAATAGGTAACGTTTTCGGACCGAAACCCTTTGGGTTTCGACCCGAAACGTTGCCTATTTCCTTTGGGTTTCGGCCCGAAACGTTGCCTATTTCCTTTGGGTTTCGGCCCGAAACGTTGCCTATTTCCTTCGCTCCATCGATGCTGCCTCACCCGCTGAGTTTCTCCAGCATTTTTGTCTGCCTTTGATTTTCCAGCATCTGCAGTTCCTTCTTAAACATCTTTCTCTCCTGGCCAGGTGACTTCATACGAGGAGATGTGTATGAAGACCTCGTCAACTTCAAGGCTCTGAAAATCTACATGGAAGCACAGTTGGATGAGTACAATGCAACGCCCGGCGTGGTGCCGATGAGCCTGGTTCTATTCAAAGACGCCATTGACCATGGTAACCATTATAACCCTAGTTCCTCTTGGGCTTTTACATTGAACCAGCGAGCATTCGAATGACCAGCGACAGATCTCCTTGTCTTCCTCACAGGGCAGAGGATGATTCAATGTTCAAAAGGGCTGCAAAACTATTGTAAATAGATGCTCTAGATGTAGCATCAACCCAACGTGTTCCTTGGAACAGTGGTATGAATATTGACTTTGGGGGAGTCCAGAACCAGGGGCCACACACACACACACAGTTTAAGAATAAGGGGTAAGCCATTTAGAACGGAGACGAGGAAACACTTTTTCTCACAGAGAGTGGTGAGTCTGTGGAATCCTCTGCCTCAGAGGGCGGTGGAGGCAGGTTCTCTGGATGCTTTCAAGAGAGAGCTAGATAGGGCTCTTAAAATTAGCGGAGTCAGGGGAGAAGGCAGGAACGGGGTACTGATTGGGGATGATCAGCCATGATTACATTGAATGGCGGTGCTGGCTCGAAGGGCCGATTGGCCTACTGCACTTATTGTCTATTGTCTATTGATTCAGTGTTCAAAAGCGCTACAAAATAATTGTAAACAGATGCTCTAGATATAGCATCAAACCAACCTGTTCCTTGGAACAGTGGTATGAACATTGACTTCTCTTATTTCATGAAAGTCCCACTTCCTTCCCCCTCCCCACTCCCCCACCACACTGTTCACATCTTTCTATCCCTGTTGCCGCAGCCAACAACTCCACCCTTCCCGAGGCCATTCTTGTCGACCCTAGTTTGTTTTTTTGGCCTTCTCTATCTTTCATTTCCGAACTATGGTTCCGACCCGAAACGTCACCTATTCCTTTTCTCCAGCGACACTGCCTGACCCGCTGAATTACTGCAGCATTTTGGTGTCTTATCTATCTATCACGATGGAGCAAGCAGTGTCCCACCGCTCTCTGCAGCCTCCTTCCTTCCTGAGCATTCGAGCTACTGAAACCATGCATCTGTAATCCTGTAGAGAGAGGCTCGATGGAGTATTACATGTGCTGGAGTAACTCAGCCGGTCAGACAGCATCTGTGGAGAACATGGATAGGTGACGTTTCACAGAGTGCTGGAGTAACTCAGTGGGTCAGGCAGCATCTGTGGAGAACATGGATAGTGGGGACTGTGCGTATTACAAGCATTGGCCAGCCTGAGCTACAACCTGCCCTCTTCCTCCCGCAGTTACCCGGATAGTGCGTGTGATCAGCCAGCCGCGGGGCAACATGCTGTTGGTCGGGATTGGAGGGAGTGGGCGGCAGAGTCTGTCCCAGCTGTCTGCCTTCATTTCTGTCTACAACACCTACAAGATCGAGGTGACCAGGGTCTACCGTAAGCTGGAGTTCAGAGATGGTGAGTCAGCTTCCCTCTGTCTGGCACTGAGTCACACAGTGTGGAAACAGACCCGTCAGCTCAACCTGCCCACACCCACCCACATGCACCATCCCACCAACATGCCCCACACCTACAAACATGCCCCACCCCACCCACATGCCCCAATCTCGGCTGATGATTCTCTGGACAGATGAGACCGGTGACGTCCGCTATTATTGCAGCTCCGTATTGAAGACTAGCTCCTTGATTAAACTCTTGTCCCACTGCCAGGAGACTGGATAATGTCGAGCATCTCCCACAGTGAGGAGATGAGGACGGGAACTCAACTTAAAGTTATTTATGTTGATTGAACTCACATGCACCTTTGCAGATCTGAAGAAAATTTACAAAGAGGCCGGGGTTCTAAATAATCCGACAATGTTCCTGTTCACGGACA
The DNA here is from genome assembly GCF_010909765.2 of Amblyraja radiata. Taxonomy (NCBI): domain Eukaryota; kingdom Metazoa; phylum Chordata; class Chondrichthyes; order Rajiformes; family Rajidae; genus Amblyraja; species Amblyraja radiata. The sequence goes on along the minus strand of NW_022630150.1, from coordinate 5,291,516 downwards.
TGCAGCTCGTGGAAGAGAACTTCTTGGAAGATATTAATAATATCCTGAGCTCAGGAGAAGTTCCAAATCTGTTTAAAGTTGACGAATTTGAGGAGGTGAGTCAATGATAGAGGGGTAAAGATGCATGAAACCTCCTGCCTTGACACACAGTCCCGGTGTTGGACTGCACCCTCTCACTCTCTGATAATATTCTCCACATCTAGATCAAAAATGCCCTGTTGGATGAAGCCAAAAATGAGTCCATTCCCGAAACAAATGAGGGAATCTTCAATTTCTTCATGGAGAGAGTGAGAAGCAACCTCCACGTGGTTATGTGTATGAGTCCCATCGGTGACCGCTTCAGGTGAGAGCCCCCCACGATCAGTCTGTGTGCTCCAGTGTACTGCCTGCATGCCCCCCCACGGTCAGTCTGTGTGCTCCAGTGTACTGCCTGCATGCCCCCCACGATCAGTCTGTGTGCTCCAGTGTACTGCCTGCATGCCCCCCACGATCAGTCTGTGTGCTCTAGTGTATTGCCTGCATGCCCCCCACGATCAGTCTGTGTGCTCCAGTGTACTGCCTGCATGCCCCCCACGATCAGTCTGTGTGCTCCAGTGTACTGCCTGCATGCCCCCCCACGGTCAGTCTGTGTGCTCCAGTGTACTGCCTGCATGCCCCCCCACGATCAGTCTGTGTGCTCCAGTGTACTGCCTGCATGCCCCCCCACGATCAGTCTGTGTGCTCCAGTGTACTGCCTGCATGCCCCCCCACGATCAGTCTGTGTGCTCCAGTGTACTGCCTGCATGCCCCCCACGATCAGTCTGTGTGCTCCAGTGTACTGCCTGCATGCCCCCCCACGATCAGTCTGTGTGCTCCAGTGTACTGCCTGCATGCCCCCCACGATCAGTCTGTGTGCTCCAGTGTACTGCCTGCATGCCCCCCACGATCAGTCTGTGTGCTCCAGTGTACTGCCTGCATGCCCCCCCCACGATCAGTCTGTGTGCTCCAGTGTATTGCCTGCATGCCCCCCCACGATCAGTCTGTGTGCTCCAGTGTACTGCCTGCAGGCCCCCCACGATCAGTCTGTGTGCTCCAGTGTATTGCCTGCATGCCCCCCACGATCAGTCTGTGTGCTCTAGTGTACTGCCTGCATGCCCCCCCACGATCAGTCTGTGTGCCCCAGTGTACTGCCTGCATGCCCCCCCACGATCAGTCTGTGTGCTCCAGTGTATTGCCTGCATGCCCCCCACGATCAGTCTGTGTGCTCCAGTGTACTGCCTGCATGCCCCCCCACGATCAGTCTGTGTGCTCCAGTGTACTGCCTGCATGCCCCCACGATCAGTCTGTGTGCTCCAGTGTACTGCCTGCATGCCCCCCACGATCAGTCTGTGTGCTCCAGTGTACTGCCTGCATGCCCCCCCCACGATCAGTCTGTGTGCTCCAGTGTACTGCCTGCATGCCCCCCCACGATCAGTCTGTGTGCCCCAGTGTACTGCCTGCATGCCCCCCCACGATCAGTCTGTGTGCTCCAGTGTATTGCCTGCATGCCCCCCACGATCAGTCTGTGTGCTCCAGTGTACTGCCTGCATGCCCCCCACGATCAGTCTGTGTGCTCTAGTGTACTGCCTGCATGCCCCCCCACGATCAGTCTGTGTGCTCCAGTGTACTGCCTGCATGCCCCCCCACGATCAGTCTGTGTGCTCCAGTGTACTGCCTGCATGCCCCCCACGATCAGTCTGTGTGCTCCAGTGTACTGCCTGCATGCCCCCCCCACGATCAGTCTGTGTGCTCCAGTGTACTGCCTGCATGCCCCCCACGATCAGTCTGTGTGCTCCAGTGTACTGCCTGCATGCCCCCCCCACGATCAGTCTGTGTGCTCCAGTGTACTGCCTGCATGCCCCCCACGATCAGTCTGTGTGCTCCAGTGTATTGCCTGCATGCCCCCCCACGATCAGTCTGTGTGCTCCAGTGTACTGCCTGCATGCCCCCCACGATCAGTCTGTGTGCTCCAGTGTACTGCCTGCATGCCCCCCCCACGATCAGTCTGTGTGCTCCAGTGTATTGCCTGCATGCCCCCCACGATCAGTCTGTGTGCTCCAGTGTACTGCCTGCATGCCCCCCCCACGATCAGTCTGTGTGCTCCAGTGTACTGCCTGCATGCCCCCCCACGATCAGTCTGTGTGCTCCAGTGTATTGCCTGCATGCCCCCCCACGATCAGTCTGTGTGCTCCAGTGTACTGCCTGCATGCCCCCCCACGATCAGTCTGTGTGCTCCAGTGTACTGCCTGCATGCCCCCCACGATCAGTCTGTGTGCTCCAGTGTACTGCCTGCATGCCCCCCCCACGATCAGTCTGTGTGCTCCAGTGTATTGCCTGCATGCCCCCCACGATCAGTCTGTGTGCTCCAGTGTACTGCCTGCATGCCCCCCCCACGATCAGTCTGTGTGCTCCAGTGTACTGCCTGCATGCCCCCCCACGATCAGTCTGTGTGCCCCAGTGTACTGCCTGCATGCCCCCCCACGATCAGTCTGTGTGCTCCAGTGTATTGCCTGCATGCCCCCCACGATCAGTCTGTGTGCTCCAGTGTACTGCCTGCATGCCCCCCACGATCAGTCTGTGTGCTCCAGTGTTCTGCCTGCATGCCCCCCCACGATCAGTCTGTGTGCTCCAGTGTACTGCCTGCATGCCCCCCACGATCAGTCTGTGTGCTCCAGTGTACTGCCTGCATGCCCCCCCACGATCAGTCTGTGTGCTCCAGTGTACTGCCTGCATGCCCCCCACGATCAGTCTGTGTGCTCCAGTGTACTGCCTGCATGCCCCCCACGATCAGTCTGTGTGCTCTAGTGTATTGCCTGCATGCCCCCCACGATCAGTCTGTGTGCTCCAGTGTACTGCCTGCATGCCCCCCACGATCAGTCTGTGTGCTCCAGTGTACTGCCTGCATGCCCCCCACGATCAGTCTGTGTGCTCCAGTGTACTGCCTGCATGCCCCCCACGATCAGTCTGTGTGCTCCAGTGTATTGCCTGCATGCCCCCCACGATCAGTCTGTGTGCTCTAGTGTATTGCCTGCATGCCCCCCCCACGATCAGTCTGTGTGCTCCAGTGTACTGCCTGCATGCCCCCCCACGATCAGTCTGTGTGCTCCAGTGTACTGCCTGCATGCCCCCCCACGATCAGTCTGTGTGCTCTAGTGTATTGCCTGCATGCCCCCCCCACGATCAGTCTGTGTGCTCTAGTGTACTGCCTGCATGCCCCCCCACGATCAGTCTGTGTGCTCTAGTGTATTGCCTGCATGCCCCCCCCACGATCAGTCTGTGTGCTCCAGTGTATTGCCTGCATGCCCCCACGATCAGTCTGTGTGCTCCAGTGTACTGCCTGCATGCCCCCCCACGATCGGTCTGTGTGCTCCAGTGTACTGCCTGCATGCCCCCCACGATCGGTCTGTGTGCTCCAGTGTAT
>NW_022630150.1:5268077-5283077 GCF_010909765.2 Amblyraja radiata | reverse complement strand
GGTGGACGTTAGAGGCAGAATACCGCGTTGGGCGTACAAATGAATGAACCCTCCCAAGAAATTGCCGCGAATTGTGGATGCAGCCCAGACCATCACACAAACCAACCTCATGTTTTGCTTAGAAATGATATGCTGAAATGCGAAAAAGAGAACTTTGCATGGGAGGGTCAGAGAAACATAGAAACATAGACAATAGGTGCAGGAGTAGGCCGTTCGGCCCTTCGAGCCAGCACCGCCATTCAATATGATCATGGCTGATCATCCAACTCAGTATCCTGTTCCTGCTTTCTCCCCATATCACTTGATTCCTTTAGCCCGAAGAATTAAATCTAACTCTCTCTTGAAAACATCCAGTGAATCGGCCTCCACTGCCTTCTGTGGCAGAGAATTCCACAGATTCACAACTCTCTGGGTGAAGAAGTTTTTCCTCATCTCAGTCCTAAATCGCCGACCCCTTATTCTTAAACTGTGACCCCTGGTTCTGGACTCCCCCAACATTGGGGACAATTTCCCTGCATCTAGCCTGTCTAATACTTTTATATGTTTTATAAGATCCCCTCTCGTCCTTCTAAATTCCAGTGAATACAAGCCCAGTCGACCCATTCTTTCAACATATGTCAGTCCCGCCATCCCGGGAATTAACCTGGTGAACCTATCAAGTCAAGTCACTTTTATTTCTATAGCACATTTAAAAAACAACTCCCGTTGGCCAAAGTGCTTTACATTGGTGGAGGTACTAACGTTATATGTTGCATGCTAGCCAGTCAGTGGAAAGACAATGCATGTTTACAATCCAGCCTGTATGTTGTGCCCTGCCCTGCCTGCATTGTTCCATGTTCCACGTTGCTGTTTCCCAGGCTGCTGGAGGAGAAGCGGTTCGAGATCAGCTCCCAGGCCAACAAGCTGCGCAACGGCTTGTCGAAGATCGACGAAACTCGCGACAAGGTGGAGGTGATGTCCGTGGAGCTGGAGGAAGCCAAGGTGAAGGTGGCCGAGTTCCAGAAGCAGTGCGAGGAGTACCTGGTCATCATCGTGCAGCAGAAACGAGAGGCCGATGAACAGCAGAAGGTGGGCATCCCCAGTCACCCATCCACCATCGCTGGTCGGCCCTCCTGTCACAGCAACATGCGCACGCTACACTGGGGGAGGCGGGAAGTGAGATGTTCAGCTGGAGTTAAACACTGGGAGATAAAAGGTCATAAATGTCACTAGAATTAGGCCATTCGGCCCATCAAGCCTACTCCGCCATTCAATCATGGCTGATCTATCTCTCCCTTCTAACCCCATTCTCCTGCCTTCTAACCCGTCTGCTGCTCTGGAAGCCAAGCTTGTAACCCCAAGGGTCTCAACTCGTAAACGTCACCCATCCTTTTCCTCCTGAGATTCTGACTATGGGTGCTTTCTGTGCGGAGTTTGTACGTTCTCTCCCCGTGACCTGCGTGGGTTTTCTCCGAGATCTTCCGTTTTCTCCCACACTCCAAAGGCGTGCAGGCGTGTAGGTGAATTGGTTGTGTATATGTGTAAATTGTCCCTAGTGTGTGTGGGATAGTGTTAATGTGTGGGGGGTCGCTGGTCGGCACGGACTCGGTGGGCCGAAGGGCCTGTTTCAGCGCTGTGTGTCTAAACTCCTGGTAACCCAGTGCTTTGTGTGTACTCTGCCTTGGTTGTAACCTGCTGTGTTGTGTTTGCGGCCTCATTCAGCCAAACCTCACTGAGTGTTGTGTCCTTACAGACCGTCACCTCCCACAGCGAGAAGATCGCCGCTGAAGAGATTAAGTGTAAAATAATGACGGAGGGAGCCCAGAAGGAGCTGGACGAAGCCATGCCAGCACTGCAGGATGCCATGAGGGTAGGGCATGCGGGCACAAAGCAGCCACATCCTTGGGTCTGGAGTGGACCTGGCACCAAGTCCGGGTTCCCACCTGTTTGTTCTATGGGAGCTGCTTCCCATTCATAAGAAATAGCAGCAGAATTAGGCCATTCGGCCCATCAAGCCTACTCCACCATTCAATCATGGCTGATCTATCTCTCCCTCCTAACCCCATTCTCCTGCCTTCTCCCCATAACCCCTGACACCCGCACTAATCAAGAATCTATCTATCTCTGCTTTTAATATATCCACTGACTTGTGGCCTCCACAGCCGTCTGTGGCAACGAATCCCACAGATTCACCACCCTCTGGCTAAAGAAATTCCTCCTCATCTCCTTCCTAAAAGAACGTCCTCTAATTCTGAGGCTGTGCCCTCTAGTCCTAGACTCTCCCACTAGTGGAAACATCCTCTCCACATCCGCTCTATCCAGGCCTTTCACTATTCCGTACGTTTCAATGAGGTCCCCCCCCCCTCATTCTCTAAACTCCAGCGAGTACAGGCCTAGTTGGAGTCTCCAGTGGGTGCTGGGTGCTGGGTGCTGAGCATGAGGCCTATCTGCCATGGTCGCGGCCTCCCGCACATCGCCGCTCCATAGTCGAGCTGTTGACCAGAGCCTGCCTTCATTCATTGCATGGATACCAAGTGCACTCAAGACCATGCACTGAACCAGTAGCATGGAAGGGAGGACTACTTCATCTATGCTGCTCTGCCAAACCAGGGCTAGTTTCAAATTACATGTTCATAACTCAAAGATTCAAAGCTTCATGGTCAGTTTAGTGTCTGTGTACCAATGAAACGGGAACGTGTACAGTGGAACAGGAATTAGCGTAGAACTGATGTGAGAGCAAGTTGCATTGAGCATGTGCTGGCTCCATTGAGGGCTTCCAATCAGTTCCACCTCCCTACACTGTCCCCACAGCCTGCTAATTATCCTCGTATCTATGTAATTTCCTCTTGAAAGATGTTGCAGAATCCACCTCGACGCCCCTTGCAGCTCACACCAACCCCTGGTTCAGAAAAACATCCTTCTCCCTGGAGAGCACTCTTCGTATGAACCATCCCACCTCTCCCCACTACCCCCCCCCTGCTTTCCGTCAAGGATCTCTCTCTCCGTAACTCCCTGCTTCACTCATTCACAGAGTGATACAGTGTGGAAACAGGCCCTTCGGCCCAACTTGCTCAATTCTCTCATTTCACGTAACCTGCTCCCTCTCAGTCCCTCCATCCATCCTGATTGCCCCACACTTACCCCTCTCTCCCACCTCACTCCAGGTGCCCACCACCCACTCCCCCCTCCCGCCAGTGCCCCCCTCCCCTCCCCACCTCCCTCACTTGTTCCAATTCTCCGCCTTCCTTTCCGATAGGATTCCACCCTCACCTGAGCGCCCGTCTCTCTCTCTCTCTCTCTCTCTCTCTATTCCAGGCGCTGGAGTCGTTGAATAAGAAAGACATGACTGAGATCAAGTCGTACGGCCGCCCTCCGATCCTGGTCGAGACGGTGATGCAGGCGGTGATGATCCTTCGTGGCTCGGAGCCCACCTGGGCCGAGGCCAAGAAGGAGTTGGGTAAGAGGCCAGTGCCACTGGTACGTTATAGATCAGCCGGTGTTGCCAGGCTCGCACTTTGGTTACGGTGCCAGTCGCCAGATGGCGGCAGGTGGGAAGATTAGTGGTCAGTCAGGAACCCCCCCCCCCCCAGGATTCCTCATCATGAAGACACGGGCCGTAGACCACAGACATCGATTGCTGTGTCCATCCCCCATGGCCATTGACCGCTGGCCAAACCGACTGATGTCCAGTGGGTGTCACCAATAGTGACTGACCATCGGTTGTCACCATGGCAACAGATGGCCATTGGATGTCACGGTGAGTGTCGGCCATTGGATGGCAATATGGTGCCTAATGCCCATTGGGTGTCACGGCTCTGTGTTGATGCAACAGGTGGACGTGGGCCATTGACGGGACTGGTCATGTTTCAATGTGGGGGGCGTGGTGGGGGGGGGGGGGGGGTGGTGCCAGAGTTCGGTCATTGACCAGGTGTCTCCTGTTTTACAGGTGAGCCCACCTTCATTAAACAGCTCATCAACTTTGATAAAGACAACATTTCAGACAAGGTGTTGAAGAAGATCGGGACGTACTGCGCACAGCCGGACTTCCAGCCCGACATCGTGGGCCGTGTGTCTGTGGCAGCCAAGTCCCTGTGTATGTGGGTGCTGGCCATGGAGGTACCCCACCCCCTACCCGCATCTCACTGACGGCCCCCTCCAATCACACACCCACCCCCCCGCCTCTCACCGACGGGGCCCTCCGTGTACCCTACCCCCACCGCATCCCACTGATGTTCCCCTCCACTCACCCACACCCCCCAGCACATTAACACTATCCTACACACACTGGGGGACAATTTACAATGATACCAAAGCAATTAACCTACAAACCCACAAGTCTTTGGAGTGTGGGAGGAAACCGGAGCACCCGGAGAAAACCCACGCAGTCACAGGGAGAACGTGCAAACTCCACACAGACAGCGCCCGTAATCAGGATTGAGCCCGGGTCTCTGGCGCTGTGAGGCAGCAGCTCTACCCGCTGCACCACCGTGCTGCTCAGGGCATTACAATTGGGGCCAAGGAGTTTGGTGAATGAGAGGCTAAAGTTCTACTGATGCCCCTTGCACACTTGTAAGGATGCAGAGAGAACATACTCATCCAGCTCAGTTTAGCTCATTGTCCCGTGTACCGAGCTACAGTGAAAAGCTTTTTGTTGCGTGCTACCCAGTCAGGAGAAAGACAACACATCATTACAATCGAGCCGTCCACACAGTGTACAGATACAGGATAAAGGGAATAACGTTTAGTGCAAGGTAAAGCCAGCAAAGTCCGATCAAGGATAGTCCGAGTGTCACCAAAGAGGTGTAACATGCCCCCTCTGTGTGTAGAGCCCTGTGTGTAACGTGCCCCCTCTGTGTGTAGAGCCCTGTGTGTAACGTGCCCCCTCTGTGTGTAGAGCCCTGTGTGTAACGTGCCCCCTCTGTGTGTAGAGCCCTGTGTGTAACGTGCTCCCTCTGTGTGTAGAGCCCTGTGTGTAACGTGTTCCCTCTGTGTGTAGAGCCCTGTGTGTAACGTTCCCCCTCTGTGTGTAGAGCCCTGTGTGTAACGTGCCCCCCCTGTGTGTAGAGCCCTGTGTGTAACGTGCCCCCTCTGTGTGTAGAGCCCTGTGTGTAACGTGCCCCCTCTGTGTGTAGAGCCCTGTGTGTAACGTGCCCCCTCTGTGTGTAGAGCCCTGTGTGTAACGTGCTCCCTCTGTGTGTAGAGCCCTGTGTGTAACGTGCCCCCTCTGTGTGTAGAGCCCTGTGTGTAACATGCCCCCTCTGTGTGTAGAGCCCTGTGTGTAACGTGCTCCCTCTGTGTGTAGAGCCCTGTGTGTAACGTGCTCCCTCTGTGTGTAGAGCCCTGTGTGTAACGTGCCCCCTCTGTGTGTAGAGCCCTGTGTGTAACGTGCCCCCTCTGTGTGTAGAGCCCTGTGTGTAACGTGCTCCCTCTGTGTGTAGAGCCCTGTGTGTAACGTGCCCCCTCTGTGTGTAGAGCCCTGTGTGTAACATGCTCCCTCTGTGTGTAGAGCCCTGTGTGTAACGTGGTCCCTCTGTGTGTAGAGCCCTGTGTGTAACGTGCTCCCTCTGTGTGTAGAGCCCTGTGTGTAACGTGCCCCCTCTGTGTGTAGAGCCCTGTGTGTAACGTGCTCCCTGTGTGTGTAGAGCCCTGTGTGTAACATGCCCCCTCTGTGTAGAGCCCTGTGTGTAACGTGCCCCCTCTGTGTGTAGAGCCCTGTGTGTAACGTGCCCCCTCTGTGTAGAGCCCTGTGTGTAACGTGCCCCCTCTGTGTGTAGAGCCCTGTGTGTAACGTGTTCCCTCTGTGTGTAGAGCCCTGTGTGTAACGTGCCCCCTCTGTGTGTAGAGCCCTGTGTGTAACGTGCCCCCTCTGTGTGTAGAGCCCTGTGTGTAACGTGCCCCCTCTGTGTGTAGAGCCCTGTGTGTAACGTGTTCCCTCTGTGTGTAGAGCCCTGTGTGTAACGTTCCCCCTCTGTGTGTAGAGCCCTGTGTGTAACGTGCTCCCTCTGTGTGTAGAGCCCTGTGTGTAACGTGCTCCCTCTGTGTGTAGAGCCCTGTGTGTAACGTGCTCCCTCTGTGTGTAGAGCCCTGTGTGTAACGTGCCCCCTCTGTGTGTAGAGCCCTGTGTGTAACGTGGTCCCTCTGTGTGTAGAGCCCTGTGTGTAACGTGCCCCCTCTGTGTGTAGAGCCCTGTGTGTAACGTGGTCCCTCTGTGTGTAGAGCCCTGTGTGTAACGTGCCCCCCCTCTGTGTGTAGAGCCCTGTGTGTAACGTGTTCCCTCTGTGTGTAGAGCCCTGTGTGTAACGTGCTCCCTCTGTGTGTAGAGCCCTGTGTGTAACGTGCCCCCTCTGTGTGTAGAGCCCTGTGTGTAACGTGTTCCCTCTGTGTGTAGAGCCCTGTGTGTAACGTGCTCCCCCTCTGTGTGTAGAGCCCTGTGTGTAACATGCCCCCTCTGTGTGTAGAGCCCTGTGTGTAACGTGCTCCCTCTGTGTGTAGAGCCCTGTGTGTAACGTGGTCCCTCTGTGTGTAGAGCCCTGTGTGTAACGTGTTCCCTCTGTGTGTAGAGCCCTGTGTGTAACGTGCTCCCTCTGTGTGTAGAGCCCTGTGTGTAACATGCCCCCTCTGTGTGTAGAGCCCTGTGTGTAACGTGCCCCCTCTGTGTGTAGAGCCCTGTGTGTAACATGTTCCCCCTCTGTGTGTGTAGAGCCCTATGTGTAACGTGTTCCCTCTGTGTGTAGAGCCCTGTGTGTAACGTGCCCCCTCTGTGTGTAGAGCCCTGTGTGTAACGTGTTCCCTCTGTGTGTAGAACCCTGTGTGTAACGTGCCCCCTCTGTGTGTAGAGCCCTGTGTGTAACGTGCCCCCTCTGTGTGTAGAGCCCTGTGTGTAACGTGCTCCCTGTGTGTGTGGAGCCCTGTGTGTAACGTGCCCCCTCTGTGTGTAGAGCCCTGTGTGTAACGTGCTCCCTCTGTGTGTAGAGCCCTGTGTGTAACGTGCCCCCTCTGTGTGTAGAGCCCTGTGTGTAACGTGCCCCCTCTGTGTGTAGAGCCCTGTGTGTAACGTGCCCCCTCTGTGTGTAGAGCCCTGTGTGTAACGTGCCCCCTCTGTGTGTAGAGCCCTGTGTGTAACGTACTCCCTCTGTGTGTAGAGCCCTGTGTGTAACGTGGTCCCTCTGTGTGTAGAGCCCTGTGTGTAACGTGCCCCCTCTGTGTGTAGAGCCCTGTGTGTAACGTGTTCCCTCTGTGTAGAGCCCTGTGTGTAACATGCCCCCTCTGTGTGTAGAGCCCTGTGTGTAACGTGCCCCCTCTGTGTGTAGAGCCCTGTGTGTAACGTGCTCCCTCTGTGTAGAGCCCTGTGTGTAACGTGCCCCCTCTGTGTGTAGAGCCCCTGTGTGTAACGTGCCCCCTCTGTGTGTAGAGCCCTGTGTGTAACATGCCCCCTCTGTGTGTAGAGCCCTGTGTGTAACGTGCTCCCTCTGTGTAGAGCCCTGTGTGTAACGTGCCCCCTCTGTGTGTAGAGCCCTGTGTGTAACGTGCCCCCTCTGTGTGTAGAGCCCTGTGTGTAACGTGCCCCCTCTGTGTGTAGAGCCCTGTGTGTAACGTGCCCCCTCTGTGTAGAGCCCTGTGTGTAACGTGCTCCACCTCTGTGTGTAGAGCCCTGTGTGTAACATGCCCCCTCTGTGTGTAGAGCCCTGTGTGTAACGTGCCCCCTCTGTGTGTAGAGCCCTGTGTGTAACGTGCCCCCTCTGTGTGTAGAGCCCTGTGTGTAACGTGCTCCACCTCTGTGTGTAGAGCCCTGTGTGTAACATGCCCCCTCTGTGTGTAGAGCCCTGTGTGTAACGTGCCCCCTCTGTGTGTAGAGCCCTGTGTGTAACATGCCCCCTCTGTGTGTAGAGCCCTGTGTGTAATGTGCTCCCTCTGTGTGTAGAGCCCTGTGTGTAACGTGCCCCCTCTGTGTGTAGAGCCCTGTGTGTAACATGCTCCCTCTGTGTGTAGAGTCCTGTGTGTAACGTGCCCCCTCTGTGTGTAGAGCCCTGTGTGTAACGTGCCCCCTCGGTGTGTAGAGCCCTGTGTGTAACGTGCCCCCTCTGTGTGTAGAGCCCTGTGTGTAACGTGCCCCCCCTGTGTGTAGAGCCCTGTGTGTAACGTGCCCCCTCTGTGTGTAGAACCCTGTGTGTAACATGCTCCCTCTGTGTGTAGAGCCCTGTGTGTAACGTACTCCCTCTGTGTGTAGAGCCCTGTGTGTAACGTGCCCCCTCTGTGTGTAGAGCCCTGTGTGTAACGTGCCCCCTCTGTGTGTAGAGCCCTGTGTGTAACGTGCTCCCTCTGTGTGTAGACCCCTGTGTGTAACGTGCCCCCTCTGTGTGTAGAGCCCTGTGTGTAACGTGCCCCCCCTCTGTGTGTAGAGCCCTGTGTGTAACGTGCTCCCTCTGTGTGTAGAGCCCTGTGTGTAACATGCTCCCTCTGTGTGTAGAGCCCTGTGTGTAACGTGCCCCCTCTGTGTGTAGAGCCCTGTGTGTAACGTGCCCCCTCTGTGTGTAGAGCCCTGTGTGTAACGTGCTCCCTCTGTGTGTAGAGCCCTGTGTGTAACGTGCCCCCTCTGTGTGTAGAGCCCTGTGTGTAACGTGCCCCCTCTGTGTAGAGCCCTGTGTGTAACGTGCCCCCTCTGTGTGTAGAGTCCTGTGTGTAACGTGCTCCCTCTGTGTGTAGAGTCCTGTGTGTAACGTGGTCCCTCTGTGTGTGTAGAGCCCTGTGTGTAACGTGCCCCCTCTGTGTGTAGAGCCCTGTGTGTAACGTGCTCCCTCTGTGTGTAGAACCCTGTGTGTAACGTGCTCCCTGTGTGTAGAGCCCTGTGTGTAACGTGCCCCCTCTGTGTGTAGAGCCCTGTGTGTAACGTGCCCCCTCTGTGTGTGTAGAGCCCTGTGTGTAACGTGCCCCCTCTGTGTGTAGAGCCCTGTGTGTAACGTGGTCCCTCTGTGTGTAGAGCCCTGTGTGTAACGTGCTCCCTCTGTGTAGAGCCCTGTGTGTAACGTGCCCCCTCTGTGTGTAGAGCCCTGTGTGTAACGTGCCCCCTCTGTGTGTAGAGCCCTGTGTGTAACGTGCCCCCTCTGTGTGTAGAGCCCTGTGTGTAACATGCCCCCTCTGTGTGTAGAGCCCTGTGTGTAACGTGCTCCCTCTGTGTGTAGAGCCCTGTGTGTAACGTGCCCCCTCTGTGTGTAGAGCCCTGTGTGTAACGTGCCCCCTCTGTGTGTAGAGCCCTGTGTGTAACGTGCTCCCTCTGTGTGTAGAGTCCTGTGTGTAACGTGCCCCCCTCTGTGTGTAGAGTCCTGTGTGTAACGTGCCCCCTCTGTGTAGAGCCCTGTGTGTAACGTGCTCCCTCTCTCTGTCTCTCCCCCGGCAGCTGTACGGCAGACTGTACCGCGTGGTGGAACCCAAGAGGCTGCGGCTGAACGCAGCTTTGGCACAACTGGCGGAGAAACAGGCGTCTCTTGCGGAGGCACAGGCAAAGCTAAAGGAGGTGCGTGTGCGTGTGCGTGTGCGTGTGCGTGTGCGTGACGGTTGTCTGCCACTGTGGGCCACCTGGCCACAACCCAGCGTCTCCAATGTCGGCACCTTCTCAGAGTCATAGAGCACGGAAACAGGCCCTTCGGCCCGACCTGCCCATGCAAACCAACCCACCCCATCCACTGATCCATATCCTATCCATGTACCTGTCCAGGTGTTATGATAGTAGCACCTGCCTCAACTACTACCTCTGGCAGCTCATTCCAAATGCCTACCACCACTTGAGCAGACAAAGTTACCCCTCAGCTTCCTAAAATTCCCCCCCCCCCCCCCACTCATCTCAAACCTATGTCCTCTTGTTCCCGACTCAGGGTAAAAGACTGTGCATCTACCCGATCTATTGCCCTCATGGTCTTGTACACCTCGATAAGATCACCCCTCATCCTCCTGCGCTCCAAGGAGTAAACTCCCAGCCTCTCCCTGTAGCTCAGCTCCTGGTCTTCCTAACCCTCCTCGTTCATCCTCTCCAGGGTAACCAACCTCTCTCCTATGGCATTCTGCAACAAACAACTGTTCAGCAAATGACTTTATGCTTGTCCTCCAGATTGTTGCCTCCAAGTCCCCCAGTCACATTGAGCCTGTGCCCTGCCTCACTCTTCATCCACTGGGCATTGGACGATGTGTTTCCCACACCACAAATGGAATGGCCATTCATCCCACAGCACTGAAACCGCTCGCCCTTCAGTCCCACTTCCCCCTGCTCTCTCTCCCCACATCCCTGGAGGTTTTCCCTTTCTAATCTTGATCCAATTTCCCTGTGAAAGCTCCATTGAATCTCTCTTTCAGGCATTGTGCTCTGATTACAATTGCTCACTGGGTCTAATTACAACTTCAGGCTAAGTTAAGAGAGTTGCATGCTGTTTTTTTTGGTAATGTGGCGCAGTTGTGTTATTAACCCCATCGGTTACAGGCAGCCCAAAGCAACAAAGGCTTCTTCTGCATCTTAGTTTTGTTTAGTTTAGAGATACAATAGATAATAGGTGCAGGAGTAGAGGCCATTCGACCCTTCGAGCCAGCACCGCCATTCAATGTGATCATGGCTGATCATCCCCAATCAGTACCCCGTTCCTGCCTTCTCCCCATATCCCCTGACTCCGCTATCTTTAAGAGCCCTATCTAGCTCTCTCTTGAAAGCATCCAGACAACCAGACTCCACCAAGGCAGAGAATTCCACAATTCTTCATTCATAATTCCACAGAATTCATTCAGGCCCCTCGGCCCACCGAGCCCACATTAACACTATCCTACACACACACACACACTCGGGACAATTTACACGTACACCAAGCCAATTAACCTACAAGCCTGTACGTCTTTGGAGAGTGGGAGGAAACCGAAGATCTGGGAGAAAACCCACGGGGCAGGTGACGGGGAGAACATGCAAACTCCGTACAGACAGCGCCCGTAGTCAGGATGGAACCCGGGTGTCTCTACTGCTGTGCCACCATCAGGCTTCTCCCTTCCTCAGGTTGCCGAGAAGCTGGAGATGTTGAAGAAACAATACGACGAGAAACTGACTCAGAAGGAGGAACTGCGCAAAAAGTCGGAGGAGATGGAAATCAAGCTGGACCGGGCGGCCAAGCTGCTGTCCGGCCTAGCGGCAGAGAAAGCCCGCTGGGAACAAACCGTGAAGGTGAGCGGCAGGAGGGTTTTATTGTCATGTGGCCCAGATAGAACAAGGGTCTGAAGAAGGGTTTCGGCCCGAAACGTCGCCTATTTCCTTCGCTCCATAGATGCTGCTGCACCCGCTGAGTTTCCCCAGCAATTTTGTGTACCTTAGAACATTCTTACTTGCAGCAGCACAACACAATAGAAAGATAGAAAGATAGAAAGATAGAAAATAGGTGCAGGAGTAGGCCATTCGGCCCATCGAGCCTGCACCATTCGCCATTCAATATGATCATGGCTGATCATCCAACTCAGTATCCCATCCCTGCCTTCTCTCCATACCCCCTGATCCCTTTAGCCACATCTAACTCCCTCTTAAATATAGCCAATGAACTGTGGCCTCAACTACCTTCTGTGGCAGAGATTTCCACAGATTCACCACTCTCTGTGTGAAAAATGTTTTTCTCATCTCGGTCCTAAAAGACTTCCCCCTTATCCTTAAACTGTGTGACCCCTTGTCCTGGACTTCCCCAACATCGGGAACAATCTTCCTGCATCTAGCCTGTCCAACCCCTTAAGAATTTTGTGACTTTCTATAAGATCCCCCCTCATATGGGAGCAGAGTCTGTGTAGGAAGGAACTGCAGATGCTGAATTCAACAGAAGATAGACACAACATGCTGGAGTAACTCAGCGGGACAGGCAGCATCTCTGGAGAGAAGGAATGGGTGACGTTTCGGGTTGAGACCCTTCTTCACACTAGTCAGGGGAAAGGGAAACATGAGATATAGACGGTGATGTAGAGAGATAAAGAACAATGAATGAAAGATATGCAAAGAAGTAACTATGATAAAGGAAGCTGGCCATTGTTGGCTGTTTGCTGGGTGAGAACGAGAAGCTGGTGCAACTTGGGTGGGAGAGGGTGTGCAGGGGTTAGAGAAATCAAACTGCCCAGGTGGTTACATCTGTCGTTCAACACCTCACCCCGTGCCATGTCTCTACACTGTGCCAGGGACTGGACACTGACATGGGCTACTTGGTCGGCGACTGTCTGCTGGCATCTGCCTTCCTCTCCTACATGGGCCCGTTCCTGTCCAACTATCGCGAGGATATCGTTGCCGACATCTGGATGAAGGAGGTGAGTGAGAGCCTGACCTTCACCTCTCTCCCTCTATCCCTCCCTCTCCTCTCTCCCTCTCCCTCTCCCCTCCCTCTCTCCCTCTCTTCCTCTCTTCCTCTCCCCCTCTCTTCCTCTCTCCTCTCTCCCCCTCTCCCCCTCTCCCCCTCTCCCCTCTCCCCCTCTCCCTCTCTCCCTCTCTCCCTCTCCTCTCTCCCTCTCCTCCCTCTCCCTCTCTCCCTCTCTCCCCTCTCCCCTCTCCCCCATTCTCCTCTCCCCTCTTCCCTCTCTCCCCTCTCCCCTCTCCTCTCTCCCCACTCCCTCTCCCTCTCTCCCCGCTCTCTTCCCCTCTCCCTCGTCTCTCCGTCCCCTCTCTCCCCCTCTCCCTCTCTCCCCCTCTCCCCTCTCCCCCTCTCCCCCTCTCCCTCTCTCCCCCTCTCCTCTCACATCCCTCGCTCCCGCTCTCGTCCCCTCTCTCTCCCCCTCTCCCTCCCTCATCCCTCTCTCTCTGTCCCTCTTCCCTCTCTCCCCCTCTCCCCTCTCCCCCTCTCATTCCCTCTCTCTCACCCTTCTGCCCTCTCCCCCTCTCCCCCCTCGCGCCTCTCTACCCTCTCTCCGGTCTCTCCCTCTCGTCTCCCCTCTCCTCCCCTCTCAATCCCCCTCTCCCCCTCTCCGTCCTCTCCCCCTCGTCCCCTCTCATCCCTCACCCCTCTCCCCACTCTGTCTCCCTCTCCCTCTCCCTCATCTCCTGCTCTCGCCCTCTCTGCCCCCTCTCCGCCCTGCCCTCTCTCCCTCTCTCCCTCCTCCCTCTTCCCCCTCTCGATTCCTCCCTCTCTCCCCTCATCGCCCCTCTCCCTCTCCCCCTCTCCCTCTGGCTCCCCTCTCGACCCTCTCTCACCACTCTCCCCCTCTCCCCCTCTCCCCCTCTCCCCCTCTCTCCCTATTTCCCTCTCTCCCTCTTCTAGGCACCAAGGCTAGCCCAGTGAATATTTGGGAAAGTGAATGATCAGAGCAGTACTAGGCCATTCGGCCCATCGTGTCTATGCCACCATTCCACCATGACTGGTCTATCCCTCCCTCCTAACCCCATTCTCCAGCCTCCTCCCCATAACCCCTGATACCCGTACTAATCAAGAATCTATCTCTCTCTGACAAATATATCCACTGACTTGTGGCCTCCACAGCTTCTGTGACAAAGATGGGAGGAGAGGAGGGGGTGGGAGAAGAGGGGGAGGGGAGGGGGAGGAGTGGGGGAGGGGTGGGAGAAGGGGGAGGGGAGGAGAGAGGAGGGGAAGGGGAGGAGGATGAGAGGGGGGTTGGGAGAAAGGGGAGGGGAGGGGAGGAGAAGGGAGGGTGGGAGGAGCGGGTCTTGTTCCTGCTCCAGGTGAGGTGTTGAGGTTACACTCCCCCCGTGCTGTTGCCCACAGGTGAATATCCGGGCCGTCCCGTACTCGCCCGAGTTTGACTTTGCGCACTTCCTCTCCAACCCGACCACGGTGCGAGACTGGAACATCCAGGGGCTGCCGACAGATGCCTTCTCCACCGAGAACGGAGTCATCGTGACCAGGGGCAACAGGTACGCTGGTGTCCCCCTCCGCTGTGGTCGATGCAGCCTAACGTGTCGTTCCTCCACTCGTAGAGTGATACAGTGTGGAAACAGGCCCTTCAGCCCAACTTGTCCACACCAGCCCAACATGTCCCAGCTACACTAGTCCCAGAGTCACGGAAACAGGCCCTTCAGCCCAACATGTCCCAGCTACACTAGTCCCAGAGTCACGGAAACAGGCCCTTCAGCCCAACTTGCCCACACCAGCCCAACATGTCCCAGCTACACTAGTCCCAGAGTCACGGAAACAGGCCCTTCAGCCCAACATGTCCCAGCCACACTAGTCACAGAGTGATACAGTGTGGAAACAGGCCCTTCAGCCCAACATGTCCCATCTACACTAGTCCCAGAGTCACGGAAACAGGCCCTTCAGCCCAACATGTCCCAGCCACACTAGTCACAGAGTAATACAGTGTGGAAACAGGCCCTTCAGCCCAACATGTCCCAGCTACACTAGTCCCAGAGTCACGGAAACAGGCCCTTCAGCCCAACTTGCCCACACCGCCCAACATGTCCCATCTACACTAGTCCCAGAGTCACGGAAACAGGCCCTTCAGCCCAACATGTCCCAGCCACACTAGTCACAGAGTGATACAGTGTGGAAACAGGCCCTTC
This sequence comes from Amblyraja radiata, assembly GCF_010909765.2. Taxonomy (NCBI): domain Eukaryota; kingdom Metazoa; phylum Chordata; class Chondrichthyes; order Rajiformes; family Rajidae; genus Amblyraja; species Amblyraja radiata. The sequence goes on along the minus strand of NW_022630150.1, from coordinate 5,268,595 downwards.
AGCCCAACATGTCCCATCTACACTAGTCCCAGAGTCACGGAAACAGGCCCTTCAGCCCAACTTGCCCACACCAGCCCAACATGTCCCAGCCACACTAGTCATAGAGTGATACAGTGTGGAAACAGGCCCTTCAGCCCAACTTGTCCCATCTACACTAGTCCCAGAGTCACGGAAACAGGCCCTTCAGCCCAACTTGCCCTCACCACCCAACATGTCCCAGCCACACTAGTCATAGAGTGATACAGTGTGGAAACAGGCCCTTCAGCCCAACATGTCCCATCTACACTAGTCCCAGAGTCACGGAAACAAGCCCTTCAGCCCAACATGTCCCAGCTACACTAGTCACAGTGTGGAAACAGGCCCTTCAGCCCAACTTGCCCACACCAGCCCAACATGCCCCATCTACACCAGTCACAGAGTGATACAGTGTGGAAACAGGCCCTTCAGCCCACCTCCGCTGGAGGTTTGTAGGCTAATTGGCTTGTGTAAACTCTCCCCAAGTGTGTAGGATGTAAAAG